>NC_056734.1:845446520-845746520 GCF_019279795.1 Protopterus annectens
TGTTCTGAAGTGTCTGAGTGACATGGTCAGAGAATCCATTATGTTCAATAACAAAAGCCCCCTGGAAATCCTTGGATTCCTCTGTTGAGCTGACACTAACAGACCATGGTTGTCCTAATAGTGGTTTATATCTCGACCCCCACCCTTTATATACCTCCTCCAAAGTCTCACCCACCAACTTTTTAGGATAGCCTCTCTCAATAAATTTTTCTCCCAAAAACAAGAACTCCTGATGTAAATCCTTAAATTCTGATGTCATTCTTGCTATCCTCACTGCCTACCCCTTCACTATACTCTTTTTTTGGTGATAGGGATGTTGACTCTCAAAATGGAGATAACTGTTACACCAGGTTGGTTTTCTATAGATCTGTGACTTGAAACCATCTGTGACTTGAAACCATCAATGGTTTTACTCAAAGTAATATCCAAATAGTTGATACGATGGTTCTCAACTTGATGTGTGAAAGAAAGGAAAGTAGTAGAACTGTTAATATACTTAATGAATTCTTCCAACTTCTCAACCGTACTGTCCCATATGACAAAAATATCGTCCAAAAAACGAAGATAGGTTTTTATATACTTGATAAATGGACCGGAAAATATAAATCTGTTTTCCCATTCCAATAAAACCAGATTGGCGTATACGGGGGCACAAGCTGCCCCCATAGCTACGCCACTGGTTTGTTTGTAAAATTCACCTTCGAAACTAAGGAAGTTGTTATCTAATACTACCTCCATTAATTCAAGGGTTAACAATTTCCTATCCATAGGTAACATAGAATATCTATATATACTCTCCTCAAAAAATTCAAAACCTTCTTGCCTGGGAATGCAAGAAAAAAGATCTTTCACATCTATAGCTGTGAAAATACAACTTTCAGACCATAAATTTTTATCAGTCTTGCCCAAAAAATCCCAGGAATCCCTAACCAAATGCTTTTGGTTATGAACAATATCTTTTACTATTTGGTCAATGAAAACAGCTAAGGGGTGCGTCTTAGATCTTCTAGCCGACACAATCGGTCTAAAGGGGGGATTTATTATAGATTTATGTAACTTGGGGATTCCAAAAAACCCTGGAATAACAGGATGAGTTTGTTTTAGAAAGTGATAAGTAGAACTATCTATTCTATTTTTTATCCTGTATTCCTCCAATAAAGAGTCAATCCTCCCATAAGCCACTTGAATCTCATTATAGGACACCCTGGAATATGTGTCCTCAACTGACAATAGGGATGTTAAGGCATTGATATAATCAGTTTGATGAAACATCACCAAACCACCACCTTTGTCAGGTTCCATATACCTAATGTTGTTTTCCTTCCTTAAACTATTAAACAACTTCTCTTCCTTCCTAGATAAATTATGACACATCGAACCTTTCTTAAAACTATTAAACTTGTCATAAATCTCCTTTGTAACAATATTCTCAAAAATTGCTATGGTTGGATGTAAAGGAGGATTAAAGGTACTTTTTCTCACCAATGACATATTTGTTGGCCCAGTATTGCTGTAAGGTTTATTTTTATAAAATAATCTAAGGTTCATTTCCCTAAGATATAATTTTAATTCTATCAATGTGTCAGCCAAATCACCCCATTTGGATTTCACAAACTTGAACCCTTTAGAAAAAAGTTCAAAATATGTCTCATCCAAAACATGGTCGGTGTAGTTGTAAATTCTATAACCCTTATGTTCTGAAACTATACCATTATGTTCTCTTCGAATGGGCCCTATCTCTCCCTGTTCCCCCTGTTTCTCCATCCAAAATCTCTCCCACTGGAATTGGGTGGGGGTCCCGGGTCTGAGGGAACACGTATCTTCTTGGCCAGTCTTTCTGATCATCTTGGACCTAAAAAAGTAGAGTCAAATGGCTCTGAAAAAGAATCAAGTTCATCAAGCCCCCCATTGTTAAACCGATCCCTAGTATCCCTCCCCATCTTGTCATAATTTTTTTTTTTGGGGAGGATTTTTCTGTTTGATGTAACAAATGTGGATTTGATGCAACATTATACCTCCTATCTAACTGGTGAGGGGGATTTTTGGCATGAAAAGGTCTGGGGTATTGTTTCCCCTTTAAATATTGCTCCTTGTCCCTAAGGAACTTTTTCTGTTTTCTGTCAAACACTTTTTCCACCTTGGTTTCAATTCTCTCCAAAATTCTAGTATAATAACTTTGATAATGTTCAAAAAGTAAATCCTTATTAATATCATTATTGAGAACATTAAGTTCCCCTAACAAACTGTTAAGTTGTGTCTCATTATGTTTAATTAACTTCAGAACCAATGCAAAACCACAATCATCGAAAAAACTGTGAAAATCACATAAGACTGTCTCTGAATATAGTATTCCAAAAGGGTATTTGAAAAAACGTAACCCTTGTGGAACAATTTTATTATTTAAACATTGATGCAGGTAATTATTCTCAATCTGTATACTTTTGTATTTAAATAAACATTTCTCAAAAACATGTAACATGTCCTTAATAGTGAGTTCAGTTCCTCGGTTAACTTGCTTGTCACCATTTAAAACTTCATTATGATTACTGGCACCATGCATGTCAGAAAAAACATATTGCCTTTGTAAAATGTCCTGAAAATGGACAGAACAAACGTTTTCCACTGCAGTAGACAATGCCGGTTCAGACACCGGCTTTGGCGCCTTATTATGTAAATTGGAAACAGTACCTGATGTTGCCACAACCGGTGTAACTGAAGAGCTCTCTCCAGTTTCAGAAAACATAGTTTTTGCCCTGACCCTTTGTGTGTGTGGAGCGCCAAAAGTCGAGTAGTGTTTCTGGATGTTGTCGTCCCCCTGTGCGTTTGACTTTCCACCATGACTCTGCCCCGAGCATGGAGATGAGGTCACTGGATGCGACCGACCAGTGAAACACAATTCGCCATTGACAATAGCTCCCTCTGATGGTTCCTTCTGGGTAAACAGATCAATCAACCTGGTAAGATCCCCACGAAGGGAAGCAAGTTCGTCTCTAATTTTGGAAACCTCCTGTTGGGTCTGTATTAACGACACACTGTTGTTATGAACATTGTCCATTCCAATGATGGTGGATTCGTTCAATGACTCTTCCATGTAGCGACACCAGTGAACTTTTTCAAAGAAAAGAATTAAGAACTAAATTCTCTCGTAGCAGGGAAAAGAAGTATACTGACCAAACCACAAAGGCACAAAATAACTAGTAAAAAAGTTCACCGCAACAGAGAGAAAATAGACATTTAATCCAAAATTTTCCAAAATGAGCGCTTTCGTTTGCTGCAAGCAAACTTCATCAGACAATGAACTCACTGGTGCACACCTTTTTATATACATCATAATAAACTAATTAAACTGATAATGCAATTAAATAATAAACTCTTAAAGTTACATAAACACACTGTTATCTAAAACCATCACTTGTTAGGTCAAACACACATTTTTAGTTCCAAATTGTGCAAGAAAATTCCTGCAACCAAAACATTGATTTAAAATACAATAAAAATATGTTAAAAACTATATAAACATTTCAATATTTGTATATGTGTTGTTTGATAAATAATAAAATTAAATTTTTTCTAAAGTTATTTATCTTCGTTTTTTGGACGATATTTTTGTCATATGGGACAGTACGGTTGAGAAGTTGGAAGAATTCATTAAGTATATTAACAGTTCTACTACTTTCCTTTCTTTCACACATCAAGTTGAGAACCATCGTATCAACTATTTGGATATTACTTTGAGTATATATATATATATATATATATATATATATATATATACATATACACATAAATAATTTAAATGAATATAAATAATAAGGAGAAAGGAAGTAAGAGGGTAAGGATGGCATATGTGTGGCTATGCATTGTTAAAGTAATATCTAGTAATATCTGTTATATAGTCTCACCAGGGTTCCAGTAAAGCCATTATTTTTTTAGGTTTAGTGACTGACATTCCATCTTCCTCCTTTAAACTGCCAGCAGGCAAATTGCAATGCCTGAGTTCCACCACTAAGTTCTTCAAGGTGAGGAAGATTAGTGTCAAGGAGGTTATGCAACTTCATGGCCTCCTTAATTTTGCTTGCAGGGCCGTTTCCCCAGACAGGACCTTTCTCAAATATGTTTCTAACTTGCAGGCTGGAAAAGAAAACACCATTGGGTTTTTGTCAGTAGCAAGATTAGGGAAATCCTAGAGTAATGTAAAACCTTTTTGAATTACTACAACAGTGTCATCTTGTCAGAGGAAATCTAGAGCCCATGGATTTCCTCTGACAATATGATGCTTTTCACCACCGCAGTGCAGTGTTTTGGATGGGTCTTACATTCAAGGGAAGTGGTTCTCTGAAAAATGGCCCGTGGGTTGAACAGAAGAAGTAAGATACCACTTTTTAAAAAAAACTTCCCTGTATGGGTAGACATAGTCTAATTTGGAAGGACCAGGTTGCCAACAAGAGGGTCATATTTAACTCAGACAATCAAGAGACAGTAAGAACCATTAACAAGAGGTTATCAAAGTCCAAGTGGACCCATTCAGTAATAAGACTGTTGGTCCTATTAAGTTTACAAATTAATCTGAACTATTCAAGTTAACACATTCTAGGCAGGGAGAATGGCATTGCTGATAGGTTGTCCCAGTTCCAGGTTTCCAGATTCCAGCAACTGACTCCAGAGACAGATCCTGTGGGGACACTGATTCCAAATGAAGTCTGAATGATTGGCAAAGATTAGCCAGTACTCTCTGATCCAGGTCCAGGTTCTGGGCCACAAGCATCAATGACCATCTTCCAACCTTTCTACTAAGGCATCAAATAAACCCATCAAAACACACTGCTTGCCATCTAATAAGGAACACAAGAAACTTTAATCCTCAACACTTCATATCCACCCTCACATTTTGCAATTGGTCACCACTTTAGCAACTTCCCCTAGAGGATGTTATTAAATATTTTAACTCTATCTTCCTAATATCTTGAATGTACAATCCCCACCCAGAACTATAAGAATAAAAACTAACTTTGCCCCATGGCTAAGCAAAGAGACCAGGTCACTGCTAAAAATGGGAGACAAAGCCTTGGATCACTGGCACAAAATCACACCTGAAGTTGCTAAATAGGCATCCCGCGAGCTTAGAAATAAGGCAGAAAGACTAGTCAAACAAGACAAGACAAACTACTATTATAAAATCCAAATTAAACACCAGAACAACCCGCAAAAGTTTTAGTCAGCTATTAATAACATACTTCTACCAGGTAACACTAGCACACCCTCTGCATCTACTACTAGCAATACAGATAGCATAGCCACTCAATTCAGTAAATACTTCACTGAGACAATTTTAGCTCTTATTAACAATTACAGCTCTACCCTTACTCTTGTTCGTCCTATATTATGTAATAACAACAACTTTTCCTTACAACCTGTCTCAACTGACGTGATAAAAAACTGCTAAAAAAACTAAGGCCCACTACCCTAGCAGCTGGCAACCTACCATCTGACTATCTTAGTGTCACTGCTAATGCAATCACCTGCCCTATAGCCAACCTTATTAACAAATCCAAGTCTGAGCACCAAGTCCCTGCTATTTGTAAAATTTCACGTTATTCCTGTGATGATGTGAGGTATCGCCAGCCATGCCAGGAGAAATATGGCAGTGGATGTGTAACATATGCCAGCACAGCTAGCTGGAATTTTGTAAAGAATTATATGTCATTCATATATCAAACTGTTTTGTACAGATGCTTCTGTTGAAAAATGTATTTGTAAAACTTGATTGTATTAAAAATGTACCAGCAGTGTGCCCTGCTGTACAGGAAAAGGAATATACTTGCATTAGTGTAACTGTTTAAATGTATATGTTTTAACAGAGGATACTGGTAAAGAAGAGTTTAATCTCAAGCCACTTGACTTTGAAAAATAGTAATAAATTAAATTACTGGGCCTAGTCCATAAATATGTTATCTTGCAGTTCTCAATGCAGCCAGAGACACAAATTCTATACTAGGAAGCTTTCTGCATTGTCATTGGGGTGAACTAATTGCTACACTGGAAGGTTGGAGCTTTGAAATTGTTTTATGACTTCCAGGAGCTGCAGTAGATCTTAGCAAAGCTGTCTGTATGTCTATTACTGACACTAAATCCTTTTAGTTTCTAGCCAAGGTTGGTTGCATGGGAAACAGAAGTCAGATGACCAGATGTATGTGGTGTCATGCTGTAACCATCACTAAAAATAATGTTTAATACTAGGTGAGACTAAAGTCTCTCACAACACTCTGTTTTTGTAACCTGACAAAGAAGGATCTCTCACCTATTCCATCTTGCCTTGCTCTAGTAAGTAACCAGGGAATAATAATTATTTAGATAAGTCAGGAAAATATAGCTAGTAAGCTGTTTATCCATTTAATGTCTTTATATCATAAACCATTGCAATCATTTAAAGTAACTGGATGCTATTTTATGTACAAGAATGTGTTTTAAAGACTATGCAAAGGCCTGCACATGTTCTTGACTAACTCTAGGCATCTTTTAAGCATAATGCATTAGCGACCTAGAGCTGAACTCATTTAAAGTTATAATTTCAGTATCTGCTGTGTATTTAACTAAGCTGAAGTCATTTGATGCCATCTCATAGTATTTGAATGTTTCTCTTTAACTGCATACTTTATGGATTATGAAGGCATTTGAGTGTGTTTGTGGCTAAAAAGGATAGCTGTTTTAGCCTGCTAGTACTATTTTTCAACCTTATTAACACTAATACTCTCTGTTCTACACATATAACTCCACAACCTATTAACCTATATGGTTTCTCCCAAAATATCCTATCCCCAACCAGAATAAAAAATTTGTCCCTCAATTATTTCTTGCTGACCTGAAATTCTGCTTAACTCCTTCTTCACTGAGACTATCAAATTGCATCTGATGAAATATAAACAGATCTATAACTGAGATGAACATTCCCTCAATCTGGAAGACTTCCTATATCATTCCACTTCACAAAAAAATGGTTCACTGACTTAAAACTTACATTACCCAAACAGTAAAGTCTGTTAACAAAAACTAGGATCTATGTACAGAATTAAATAATCAACCATCCTGATAGAACTTGTATAATTTCCTGTCTGTCCTTTAGTCTTATATAACATCTATGTAAATTTTCATTTAAACTGTATTCTCTTGTTGTAACAATACTTTGAATCTTGCAATTTAAATATGTACTTCTATTGTGTATTGAGTTTTTCTTCCTCGGGCCTCTACTAACGGATATGTATGTTAACAAATGTAAATAATAAATATAATAAGGGGGTGGAGCCTGAATGGCTAACTGAAAAGCAGCATTTTTTGGAGCTCCATAGAGTAGTACTAAATTCAGGAAATTAAATTATCTATTACTAACAAAACTACTACATCACAGTTAGATGTTGCCCGTTCAATTCTCAGTTAGAGCGTCTTCTGTGCAGCGACATGTGTGAATGGGCGTTCCTTTGTTGAAGGTTGTGCATTAGG
Source organism: Protopterus annectens (assembly GCF_019279795.1). NCBI lineage: Eukaryota > Metazoa > Chordata > Ceratodontiformes > Protopteridae > Protopterus > Protopterus annectens. Next base: position 845,454,015 of record NC_056734.1, read on the forward strand.
CCCGGCAAGCCAGTACATAAAAATCTACTGCCAATCATTAGCGGACCGGAGTTCCGCTGTGGCGACCCCTAACCGGGAAAAGCTGAAAGACACAAACAAACTAACAAAACTACTACAAATATTTAGTTAATAGTCTAAAGCAACTAAATACAAATTTTGGTGGATTTCTAAAAGAAATTTCCAGTCAAATTACTTAGAAGTCTATACACAGCATCTGAAGATATGAGCAACCTAAAGAATTCTCATGCTGACTTGACACTAAAAAAAGAACTACAACTGGTGACTACCACATTACAAGAATTAGAGTAATGAGGTGATCTAATGAACTGCAAATACACACAGACTACACATTAATTTATATTCATTACAGTATTAAAACATCAGCTTCCTTCCCTGGCATAAATGACAATTATTGCTTACCTATCCATTTTGACCTTTGTTATACTGCCCACAGCCTATTGCATAATATATACATTGCAGTCATTGATAATTAGTTGGGGTCTTTGCAATGGCCTTAAATAATTTGTATGCTTCTGGAGAGTGTTGCCGTAATCATCGCTGTTGGTATTATGGTGAAAAACATTTTTTTTTTTTTTTTTTGCTTTTTGCCTCAGGTGCACTGATGAAGAGAGGTTGTACACCAGGGTTATGCCCTATTTGAAATCTTGTCCGGTCTGTTATTGTGTGCTTTGCTGCAAGGACTGGGACTATTGTTGCAGCTAGAGAAAAAAACTGTTCCTGAAAGTGGGGTTTGGGTTTCTTAGATGGCTGCATTATTGAAATAGTTGTTACTTGGAATGGATTGACGGTTGTTCCTATTTCACGAAGTTGGCTGACGGTGGAGTGATTTTCTGGGCAGGGTTTGTTGAAGTATCTGGCGATCTCTACTTGTTGGGGATAATTGGTGGGATTTCTCTGTGGAACAGAGGACGGGAACTGTTATAGTTCTGGTGATGTACTTCTTTGCCTTCTGAATTGATAATGAATGGTGTGGTATTTGTTGGTTGTAGTTGCAGCTTATGTGGAACTGATGTACAGTTGTGTCGGGTCAGATTGGAGAAGCACTGTCGGACGAGTGAATTGGTGTTGTATGAGGTCAGATAGTATGCAGAGAATGGAGTTAAAGTGCAATGGTCATGATGTAAGCTGACCCTGGTGTGTTTGGGTCAGGGGTGGTGTGCTCCTTGCAAGGGAGAATGTCAGTGTTTTGAGACTTTTTTTTCTTCTCTCTCTTTTCCATTTTCACGGCAGTTGTTTGAGCAGGAAATACGTGCTCGTGAAGTTTTATAAAAGTCTATTTAGACTGCAGTACGCACGAGCTAGGGAAACTGTTTCTCCTATCTTTACAATTGCAGAGTAGTTTAGTGTTGTCATAACAATGAGTAGATAAGGTTTTGATTGGCTGTTGGTATACTCGTACCCTACAGGAGCACGTTCACAACACATTATAGGAAACAAGCTAGATAGTCCTTATCTAGTTATACCCCGTACAAGAGAATATAAAATTAAACCTGATTGCTGTTTGAACCATATTTTAACAAATTCATTATTAAAGTAAACCAAGCAACTAAAATGATATAAGTACTTGATCAACACTTCATGGAAACTACTATGCTTTACACCACTTAGATAATTTAAACATATGCATTTTTTGACTGCCTTTCTAAAACATTACTATAACTATTAGCTAAATATAATAAGATTAATCCTATATTTAGATTATAAGGTAATTATACAGTCTCTTTTAAATCTGATGAACAGCTCTTGAAAGCATATGTTTATATATTATAAGATGTGATATTCTTTTTTAAATTATGTTATTGCTTGCAAGCCTTGTGATTAAGGATTAAAGTGTCTGTGTGTTTAAACAAGTGAATTCATGTCCAGTATAGAAAGTTATGTTAATACAATGAGCAGAATAAGTTAATAATTAGTATAATTCAACTGCATTTGTTTTCTATGCTTAGATGGTAATGATATAGTAGTTAATTCATATTAAACAATGCCTTCTAAAACCAAATGTTTTTAAATCAAAATAATAGTTGTTTATTAGACTTCTTGAATATTTACACTATATATGGAGCTCAAAGGAATGGGAAAAGGAAGTTAGAGTAATAGTTCACCAGATGTTTCAATCTGTTGGACTAGGAATGTATTTCATTCCATGGTGGGTAGGGATTAATGAGCTAACTACTTTAACTTTAGTATTTATTTTAGTTTTTAAGTTGTTCATTATTTTTACTGAGCCTGACGTATACTTATTGAGTACCTTAGTGATAACATGCTACACTAAGATAATTGATTGTGTACTAATCAATAATACCTTATATTTTAAGGAGGGGATGATTTCAGGTAAGGTCAATGACACCTTTAAATATTTCCTCAAAATAATTTGATATGGACCTTTCTAGATTATCGTTAAACATTAATTATCTAAATAGTCCAAATAAAAGATCTAACTTACTAAGATATCTAAATTTAAATAGATCACAAATATTTTTTTTACAGGAAACACATTTCAAGAGCAATGATAATTTCATATGTAACCCAAGTGATTTCAAGACCTTAGCATGTTCCAATTTTAAAACAAGGAAGAGGGGGGTAATAATTCTATGGAGAAAGATTTTATTAAATCCTGAAATAATACATAGATATATAGACAATGAGGGCATTATAGCTATAGTCATTCTGAAGTTTAGTAACAGGTTGTGGACACTAGTAAACCTATATTGGTTTCCGGGTATTGAGATGGGGACAGTCAAAAAGCATTTAGCTCAAATTACAAGCATATTTAAAGGTAATTTAATAATAGGGGGGACTTTAATTGTATTACAGATACATCTGAAACTACTAATAAAAAATCTCCACGTTTAACAGCTACTGCAAAATTAGTAAAAAAATGGACTGAATACTTAAAATTAAAAGATACCTTTAATGTTATAGATTGTAATTCCTTGATTTTCTCTCATCAAGATTATAGATATGGTACCCAAACCAGAATTGATAAGATATACATTTCCCAGGATCTTCAAACAAAAATTACTTCTTTTACAATAATTCCTTGCCCCCTCTCAGATCATGATTCTCTAGTTCTAAAAGTGCAAATACATTTTAAACTACTTGCTTTTCTTACTAGAATTCCTTCATACATTACAAAAATTAAAGAATTTAAGCAATGGTTAGTGAATGAACATTTCTTTGTAGATGCAAACTACAACTCAGAAGCGAATATAGTAATGGTATGGGATTCATTAAAAGCTTATATCTATGGAAAAACGATTGCTTGGTATAAAAATAAAATCAGGGAATGGGAATCAGAACTTCAAGAATTACAAAGGAATCTCACATTATTTAAATCTAAAAAAACTCCTAAATTATTAGAGAATAAGAAGACAATAGAAGACTTAAATAAAAGATATATTGAAATCTTAAATCACAAAAATTAATTTAGCCATGGAGAGGTTAAAAATAAATTCTTATACCACCTATCCAAAACACTTACATAACTTATCTGTTAAAGTTAAAATGCAATCTAAAGCTAATACTATTGTTAATATACTACACAAAGAAAAAGGTAAGAATGTTTCGAAAATAGGAGCTATACTAGATGCTTTCAAGTGTCATTTCAAAAATCATTTTAAAAATAACAGTAATTTGCCAGAATATCCCCTTTTAGAAAATGTGATTTCAAATATTAAACCAATCCCTGAAAGTTTACAAAATGAATTACAAAAATCCATTACTCACAAAGAAGTCATAGATACAATCAAAGAAAGTACAACTAGTTAATCTCCCAGAATGGATGGCTTAATCACAGAAATGTACAAACTATTCCCCAAAAATATAACTTCATTACTACATAAAACATTTATTGAAATTCAGACTCATGCATTAATTCCTCCTTCATGGAGATACTCCTTAGTCATATCCGTATTAAAAGAAAACAAGGATGATAGTCAATGCAGCTCATATAGGCCAATTTCATTATTAAATAATCATTATAAAATATTTATGTCTATATTGGTTAAAAAAAAATAAAAAAAATCATATGAATGAAATTATCAACTATGACTAAACTGGGTTTATTCAAAATAGACATCCACATGATAACATTAAAAGAATATTGACATTAATTGATTATTTAAACAAAGAAAATATAGAAACCTTAATAATTGGACTAGATATTGAGAAAGTTTTTGATTCCTTGAACTGGGATTATTTAATTAAAATCTTAGAAGCTAATAAATTTCCCATCTCCTTCATTACATTTATTAAAAAGGTTTATGAAAATAATTTAACTTATGTTAAATTAGGACCCTTTACCTCAGAAGCTATACAAGTTACGAGAGGTACTAAACAAGGATGCCCTGTGTCACCCATTTTATTTGCATTAGCTATAGAACTATTGGCAATATTAATATGAAACAATCCAAGGATAAAAGGAATAAATATATTTGGCCAATATAACTCCAAGATCATGCTCTTTGCTGATGACATACTTTTTACACTATTGAATTCAAAAGAAACAGTTGAATTAGGTAATCTGATAAAGAAATTTCATAAGATCTCAGGACTCCGATTTAATAAACAAAAGTCTAAATACTTATTATTAAATAAATAAGGGATTTTCAAATAGATAAGAATCATATCATAGGAGAACATGTCTCAACAATAAAATACTTGGGGATAGACTTGTGTGAAAATATTCAAGATATATTGAATATTAATTATAGAAGGATCATAGCTACAATAGACTCTCTAGTGGGTAAATTTAATAAGTTATTTATAGTTTTTGAAGATAGATTACAGTTAATTAAAATTATTCTTCTCCCTAAAATTTTGTATGTTGTACAAGCCACTTTGTTAATTCCTGAGAAAACTCACCTTAATAAAATAACACCAATTTTGCTAAGATTTCTGTGGTTTCCTAAAAGAAACAAAATTGCATATACCCATCATATCAGACAATGGGACCAGGGAGGAATCAATTTCCCAGATATTGAATCTTATATAAGAGCAACTTTACTTAAAACTGTGGCTGAATGGATCAATCCAAATTATATGTCTAACTGGAAATTGTTACATACAACTATAATAATAAATGAAAATAATTTAGTTAAAAATTCTACTATTCTAGACAAAGACAATATATTATGGTACTCACTAGCCTTAAATTATCAATACAATATAACTAAACTAACTAGGACAAATTTAATAAATCATTTATTTGACTATTTTAGGAAATTTATAAACATGAATATGGATTTAAAGCTTTGGTTTGCAACATTAATTCCCTTCAGCATTACTAAAAACTTTCCAGATAGAATTTATAGAGATGTATTCCTCTCTTGGGAACAGAAAAATCTAATCTGTTGGTTACATTGTCTAAAAATCAGCAAGTATTGGATTTACAATATATGATGTCAACTTACAAAGTGAATTCTAATGAATGGTTAATGCTTCAGAATATATTGACGTACTCCAAGGATCTATGTAGGATAATAAATAATTCTTCTTTTTCAAATACACCAACATTTATATACAGACTGTTTGAAATTTTATATAATAAGAAGAAATTGTTAAACGGTAGTTCATATTTATATAATCTAATAAAAAAACTAAAAAACACAACTTAAACCTGCATATTGGCAATATATTACTGAAGGATATACAATTCAATTAACCTCAGAAAATAAATCTAATTTACTTCTCTCAGTAAAATTAACTTCTTGTTCTCATTATTGGAGAATATTTACCTGGAAATTTCTTCATAGATCCTTTTTAACCCCCGATAAAGTTTCAAAAATCAATCCTTCTAATGATGGGTTATGCTGGCGATGTCAACAGTATAATAAAGCTGACTGGTCTCATATTTTCTACAACTGTATAAAAATTAAACCCTTTTGGGAAAGTATTAATAATTTATACCGATAATTTTGTCATGACCAAGGCTTTGTTATTACTGAATATAACTGATAATGCTTATTCTTCAAATAAGACTGACCTTCATTTACTTTGGACTATACTAGCTATATCTAGGAAATGCATAACAACGAGATGGAATTCTACCACAGCTCCTAGCAAAGAAGACTTCATATGTCTATTGAAGAGGACAGCCTTAATGGAAATAAAAACCAAAGAATTAAGACTGTTTCCTAGACCATTAACTAAAAACCCTTGGAAAAAAAAGTTATAACTTTGATTGATACTTTGCAAATGGATCTAACCTCCTCATGAAGCAAGTACTATTTAACTTTAATGAAATTATATCTGTGTAATTTGTTATCACGCAAGTTTTAAAATGTCAGGCTAAATGTAAATTTGTATATAGTTAATAACTATCTAACTTGATTGCAAACCATGATAAATTTTCATTTATTGTTTATTGCAAATTTAAAATAAAAATCACCTGAGTAAAAAAAAAAAAGAAAATATAATGAGATTAGTTAAATATTGTTTATCTGTAACTGTGTTAACCTGTCGATCTGTGTTATTTTTAGTATTTCCTGTGTCTGAAACTCTGGTGTTTATTGTAAATATATATTTAGCATGTTCATGTTCTTTTATTATTTATTCATTGTGGCTGGTCCTTTACAGAACACATTAACTTTTGAGAGTATTTATGTCTATTGGTGACACTGTGGTCACTCTTGAGAGGCTGGCTATTTGGGCAACATTGCCATTTGTATTAATATTAATTTCACTCAGCATAATTGAGTACCCTTGCAAGAGCCTTAGAGTAGCTGGCTTTAGAGTGTCTGATGGCAATGTAACTAACTTATTGTCTGAGCAGAGGGGTGCATAGCTAGTAAATCTGTGTCAGCCTTTCCCAGGTGCGTGAGTGTGTGTGTGTGTGTGTGTGTGTGTGTGTGTGTGTGTGTGTGTGTGTGTGTGTGTGTGTGTGTGTGTGTGTGTGCGTGTCAGCTGTTTGGGGCAGGGACATGAAGCACTGGCTTCACAGAGAGGGTGCTGGAGAACTTGGCTTGGACACTCAGCTGAGGTCTCAACTCTAACTAGGTGTACCAGTGGAGAGTCTTACTGCAGACCTGGCGGGAGACAGATAAAGAAACATGGACCCCGGGCTGAGTGTGTTCTCTCTGTGCTCTTAAGGGAAATTGTGCTTGATGCAGAAAGCTGCATTTGGAAATACTGGATGTATCCATTTTTGTTCCAAGTGAACATTGCTTGAGGATTCAGGCTCCTTGATTACTGGCCTAGAGAGGGGACATCAGAATTCCATTACAGAATGTGGCAATTCAACAGAACTGCTCAGTTATCACCAATTACTATCCTATCCCCTTGTTCATGATTCTTGAGAGGTGTATATGTACACAATTTATGAACTTTTGCTCACTAAGAAACTTTTATCCAATACTCAACATGGATTTTGGCTCTTTCACAGTACTGCCTCTGCTGTAATGCTTTTACTAATACAGTTAATCTTTACAGAAATAATGGCAGATTTGTATCCTCTATCTTTCTTGACCTATCAAAAGCCTTTGATATGGTCTTGCATAGGATCATAGGATCATAGGAAGTTACTAGGCTACTGGCCCTGAGGCTCTTATAAGCCTAACCAAGAGTTTAGTCTCTGTACACGTCAGCACCTGATGCCCATGTCCAGCAGGGACACAAGTGGAACACCAGGGATGTACTTTCTGTTTCCCATCTAGTTATCCAGGTTGTGCTTAAAAAGGGTAAAGAGTCTATTCCACAGATGGGGAAGACTCTGGGACACAAATCTGTCCCGGCAACAAGTCCTAGTAATGTCACAGACCAGGCCACTCATGTGGGTAACTCGAGTGGAGTTTGACTTCCGGATATGCAGCAGTCCCATTAAGGCGGGGTCCGAGATCACCTTATATGCCAAACAGAGATCACCTCTGAGGAGTCTGTATGAAACTGAATAGAGGGATAGGGCTTTTAGCCTATCTATGTATGGTAGATTTTTGAGGCCCTGGATTCTCCTGGTGAGGAACCTCTGTGGTCTCTCCAGCTGCTGCATGTGCTTTGCAAGGTACATGCCAAAAGATGTCTTGTACCCAATAATGGGCCTTATAAGGGAAGAATACAGGGATGTTATGACCTCCTTGTCCCTGGATGAGATGCCCTTACTTATGAGGTGGGCCATGTAGAAAGCTTTCCATACAATGGAAACAATATGGTGTTCAAATGTCAGGTTGCCATCAACCTCGGTGCCCAAATCCCATATGACTGATTGCATTCTTAGGACATTGTTGTTAATGTGATAATTTGTGGGGATGTCACTCTCCCCAATGGGGACGATGATGCATTTTTTGGTATTTAGCTTGAGGCCATGTTTCTGGCACCAGTTATTTGTTTGGGTGAGACCCTCCTGGAGGAGGTCCACATCACTAGGGGAATTAATGACAGCACCCAGCTTGCAATCTTCTGCAAACCTGGTCAGCCATATCCCACTGGTTTTGGCCCGCACCTCAGAAAAGTATATTCCAAATAACAGAGGCCCCAAGACCGAAACCTGGGGTATGCCACTCGTTATTTTGACTAGGTGGGTTCTATCAGTGATCCAGTTAGCTACTTATCTGGAAACATATGGATTGATGCCTAGTTGAGAAAGTTTATCTATTATGCCTGAGTGGGGAATAGTGTTGAAGGCTTTGGCCAGGTCAAGGTAGGCGATGTGCACCATCTTCCCCTCGTCCATGGCTTTGGGGACTGTCTCAAAGAAGTCGACTAAATTTAACAGATATGACCTCTCCTGGATGAAGCCAAACTGTGTGGGATCAAGTGTTTGGAGGTTGCCAATGTCCTTATTAATGAGGTCTATGATAATCCATTCCATGGCCTTGCAGATCAGGTTAGTTAGGCTGAAGAGTCTATAATTTCCTAAATCGGTTGACACTATACCTTTGTGCAAAGGGATGGCAGTGGCTGTACAACACTCAGCTGGGACAAAGCTGGCACTCAGGCTTTCTTTGAATAGGGTGCCTCATGGTGCTGCAAGTTTCTGCCTGAGCTCATGTAGAATGCAGCCTGGGATGTTATCAGGTCCTATGGAGGCTGTATTTTTTGCCTTTGAAAGAACAATGACGACCCGTTCCCTAGGTATAAGGGGAAGGGGGCAGGTACTGGGGATGTCCTGATTTACTGATGGGGGAACAGAGGGGTGAAATTTTCAGTGAATCTGTCAACCAACAAGTTTGCTATATCTATGGCATTTGTATATGTGGCGTCATTGACCACTAGTTCTGAACAGATCTGGGTGCTTCCCTTGAGATTGTGGACATATGTGAAGAAGGCCTTATGATTGTCTCTAGTAGATGTGCCCAATTTGGACTTGAGGTTTGCTTTGGAGGATTTCACTATTGCTCTTATTTGATTGTTTAGGCTGAGGAGAGATTGCTTCCAATTTGGCACCTGCTCATACTTGGTCCTGCACAGTAATGTTTTCCTTTTGTTATAGAATGTATTTATAGCAGATGTCTTACAGACAGGTTTACTCTTCCTTGTGGAGGATGACTTAACCCTGTAGGGTATTCCTGATTTCATGCATCTATATAAATGCTTGTATAGTACTTTGGTGTAGTTTTGGATACTGGTGCCAGTTTCTAGAGAGGGGGTGGGGGCTGTGAAGCTGTTTATTCCATCCCTCAGGAGGCTTTAATCAGCTTCAGAGCAGTTTTTTTGTTTGACCCTAGCTAGAGGGGGGTTGGGGGAGATGGTGACTTCAAAAGTGATCGCTTTATGGTGAGAGCTTAATAGGGAGGATGATGCTGCAGGGATGCTGCAGTGATTACTTATGTTAGTTAATACCAAGTCCAGGATATTATCATCTCTTGTGAGGGTACCAACTAGCTGTTCCTAGGCATTTGCACTGACAAAATAGAGGAATCTCTGGGCATTTGTGTTCTGGCATCAGTATTTTTTTCCAATCTATGTTTGGGTAGTTAAAGTCAACCAGAATTATGGTAAAGGGTTGAATCCTGATAAATTTGAAGAGGTCCAGATAGGCGAATTGGGAATCTTGAATCAGATTTGGGGGCCAGTAGCTAGCTATGATTTATATAGGTGTCTTGTCAATGGTTAACTGCACCTAGAGTGTCTCCTGTGCATCATACTGTTTGACCAGCCTGGAGGTGTGTATGTCTTTAATATATATTGAAACTTCATGTCCATTGGCTTTACTGCCCACAGTTTGGGGTCTGAATGTTATGATAGGATGAGTAACCAGGTAAGGCTGGGATGGTCTCCACAGCTTTGAACCAGGTTTCTGTGACTGTGCAGATGTCAGCATTTTCCAGGCTTAAGAATGCTTGCAATGAGTGCAGTTGAAATGTTTATGTTGGTAGTTTTAATCTTATCACTTTTTCTAAAAAAGGCACTATGGAGGAGGCAAGGGCCTTTGCCAGAAGCCTGAAGCCCAAGTGAGAGAGATGCATGCCATCTCTGGCAAACCATCATGGTCTGTCGATCATATCTTCCCAGGCTGTCAGGTACTGGATCCCCCTGGAATGACACCAGAAACAAAGCCAATTGTTAAAGTCAATCATTTTCTGTTTGTAGTAACCAACAGTCCAACAATATCCACAAAAAGAAAACACCACTGGACACAGCAACTGAATTCCAAGCGTTTTATTATCAACCAAATAGCAGTCTTTGCCAACAAGTTAAGCGCTTTCATCCAAACACTTATTAGGACTTCCTCAGAATGAATTCAGTCACTGTGTCCAGTGGTGTTTTTCATTTTCTGTTTGCATTGAAGAATCATTCTGGATGATGGTAGAATGCTGCTTAAGGCTAGGGACATACTTGCCTGGGCACATATTCAGTAAGGTCAATCATGTCTCTCTTCATATAGTCCAGGGAGGTACATCTCAAGTCATTCATGGCAACATGGACTATGACAGAGTCATAACAGTACCTGTTGTTAAGAGACTTGAGTGCGTTTGTGATATGGGGGATTCGGGCCCCCCCGACAGACAACTGTGAGTTTCTCCTTATCCAGCCTAGCAAGAGGCACATCTGTGTGTCTCACAATGGAGTCTCCTATGACTAATATGTAACTTATTAATGTACTCTGATCTGAATCTAAGCCAGTCTACTGTTGCATGGGTCCAAGACTACCTAACTGAGCATCAAGCAAACTGTTCAATGGCAACAAAACCTCTCTCCTATTCTACCTGTTACCCTAGGAGTTCCTCAATGATCTATCCTATGTCCCTTAATTTTCACACTTTTTACAAACAATCTCTGCACTTCAACCCTACATGCTTCTTTTATTCAGTACACACATGATTCCATGATAATATGTGCTGCTACTTCTTTACAACAACTACAATTAATAACACAAGACTCTTTCTCGATAGTTGAAGCATGGCTAACAAATTCACAACTAATTCTGAACTCCAACAAAACTAAGCTCATGCTTTTTCAACCTACAAGATCCACTATGCCCCTCCCGTCATTCAACATTGTGTCCATGAATGGTACCATAATTTCACCCGTAGGCCACACTAAGGTTTGGGGATAGTGAGTGATAGCAGCATGAGATTTGATGTGCATGTTAGCCAGACCATAAAGAAAGTGCACAAAAAACTTGATACACTATATAGAAATAAGCAGTATCTTACTAATAACACAAAATCAACTATTGTATCTTATCTAAACTCTCCTCTAGGCCTCAGCAATTCACATTAACCTAATGAAATCTGATTTAGCAAAATTTGTCTCCCGTTATAACAAAATTGCCAGGCTTGACACAGGCGCTCCTTTCAGGTCACATCACCTCATAGCACTCAAACAACTTAACTGGTTAGAACTTCCACACCTCTTAATTTATAACCAACTTACTATGGCCCATAAAATTCTTAACCACCCAGACAGAACCCATTCAAGTAATCGAGTCCTACGCTCCAGTAATAAATCTCTAATAATTAAAGTAACCTAGGCCAGCAATGCTGCAGGAGACTCCCTATTCTTAAACTGTATAGCTAGAATCTGGAACACACTGCCTATAGATATAATAACTACTACTAACCTATCGCATTTAAAAAAGTACTTAAAATTCACTTATCTAAAACAAGGCTATGCTCATGCACTAGTCCTGGTTAGGTTGTCTGTTCTTATTCATCAAACATAAGACATCTTTTTCAAACTCTGTTGCTAAGTTACAAGTATGTCTATGTACATACCATCTATTGATTTTCAATCTATGAACATGTTAACACACTCTTGCTTTGACTCTGTATATATATGCCTAATATATTTAATGCAAACACTCCTCTGTGATATATTTGGAGCCTGTATATGTGTTTGTGTACCTAATATTTTTACTCTATGTTAAATGTATAAATGTGTACATTTCTTTGAGTTAAATGTGAAACTTGTATATGTAAATGTGGACATTTCTCTGTTTTATTTGGAGCTTTTCCCCAGGGCCTCTGCTGATAAAGGACTTGTTTCCAGTTGGACTTTCTCAGTAAACAAATGTAAAATTAAATAAATAAATCATTATTACAGTCCTTTAAAAGGTTCTATATGAAGCTGCCCTGCCACTACAGACATTGGCCCTTAGTAGTGCTGATTTTTTTTTTTTTTAGTCCAGAGGTGTCTGTTAAACTAGGCATCCATTACCTTAGACATACATCTAGCAGCCTTGCTTTAGGGATACCTGATATTTAAGGATACTGGTTAGTCCTTAGGGTGGTTAAAGGATGCAGTAAAAACAGGAGAGCATTTCTGGACTCCAAGAAGCCGATAGGCTGTGTTCTACTAGGTCACATCATTGGGGACAGCTAATGCAGTAACATCAGGGGAGCACTGCAGGACCCTAGGAGGCCAATAGATCATCTTCTACTAGGTCACATCATTGTGGTCAGCTATTACATTTCTGACAATTTCCATGCCTTCATTTCCTGGGCCACATTTCTTTCCTGGTTGTACACAGGGGCTTTTGGGGTGACTGAGCTCCTTCAGATTTTGCACTAGGAAAATATGTTTTTAAATAAGGAATATGTTCTGCTTTAAAAATGTCGAAGATGCTTTAATCTAGTCAAGGGGAGCAAGTTCATCTAGGGAAAGGGAGCTACTATCTCACCTGTCCAGCCCACTGAGCCTTTGCTTTAACAATCTAATCCAAAGGGATCCCCCTTCAGAGTCAATTTTTTGTCCAAAGTCAGGTTTCTTAATTATTCCATTTGCAGTCAACATTGCCTTACATTAATGCTTTGCTGCACCAAGGCATTCCCTCCATGGTTATTTTTCGCATTCATTTTCCATAAGGAAGACTTCAGACCTCCTATTAAAAATGCACTCATCTAAAGTTTTACAGAGGACAGGGAGATGGAGGTCTGATGTTTAACTTTCCTACATCAGAACTTAACTGCAGTATTTTATTTTGTGGGAAGAAAGGTATTGTGGATTCTGGGTCATTTCTTTATACAGAGAATGACTTCAAGGACAGCAACTAGCTCCAATTGTTTAATGTGTTCATTGAATTAAGACAAATTGGGTAGTTTGGGCTGGCTTTCCAGGTTTATCTTGGTTATGGGAGGATTGGCATCATCTATTACAGTGTTGCCATAAGCCTTCAACCCTGATCATTCATCTGGAAGGCAGCAACCTAACCATGATTCTGCAGAAACTCCTGCTCACCAAAATACCTGCCCTAACTTTATTGTCTGCTGGTCCACCATAGTTCCAAAATTTCATTGGAGAGGTGCATGCAAGAATTCAACCATTGAAACACCCAGATACTTTATCAGTTGTCAGGTGAGGCAGACAGTGAATGCAACTGGCATTCATGTCACGAAACATCTTGACCAAGCTAAGGACATTTGCCACTTAACTGCTCTTTATTTTAATTTGTTTAATCTGCAGTTATAATTGCCGATTGATCAGCTTAAAAACGTGAAAGTCAGTGAAATTTCTGCCCAGAATAACATCAGCACAGGTCATTAATACTGTAATGCAATTGTCTCTTGGGGTGTAGTCACTGGTTTTGAAGACCAAAGAGGCATGGTTTAAAAGTGTGTCCCTGGGGATAAAGTGTTAAGCCCTGTTTTACTGGTTTTAGAGGTTTATTCAGGGGCTGGGGTATGCACTTGGACAATAAGTTGCCAGGCTGGAACAAGTGTGAAGACGCCAACTGGCTGCCTTGGTTATGTTGACCTATTGAACTATAACAATGTAAAATTGTTACTTAGCTTCTTTTTAATGCAACTTTAACTTTATGCATGTAATCCAACATATGTGAATCGTTTTGCTATAACTGCTATTATATCAATATTGTTTAAAATGTACTACTTGAGCTTTTCTCCTCGAGTCTCCACTGAAAATGGGCCACAAGCCCAGTTGGACAAACCCGGTTAACAAATGTCAATAAATAAATAAATAAATAAATATAAATAAATGTCATGTTATGATTCCGAATGGTCATTCTGTTATTTTTGTATGTTTTAGCATTATTAACTAATAATAGTCACATTACTTGTTGTTTCAATAAATGGTCACAAAGGCAAACTCTCTGTGTTCCTTGACTTAAGATTTGTCCATAAGCGAGAGAGCCATGGCCAAAGGGTGGAACCTTGTAGTGGGTTTAAATTCCCCCGCACATAGGTCCAAGGGTACTTTGTCATTTGACATACCGCTCAAACCTACTCTTGTATTAGGAATTTGTTCTTGACGCCATTCATCTTTTTGCTCATTGACACTTGAGATAAAGGGGGCAGCTGCCTTGCGACATTAAGTTGCTGGGCCGGAATGGGTTTGTGGACACTAACTGGCTTCCTTGGTTGCATCATGTTATGATTTTGTTATGAATCTGTTATTTTGGTATGTTTTAGTATGGTTGTTATCTACGGCCATATTATTTGTTTGTTCAATAAATGGTTGCAAGGGCAAACTTGGTGCGTTTCTTGACTCAGTCAGTTGGGGAATAAGCAGTTATCAATGAGTGAAGTAAGGAATGTCTCATTGCAAAATAAATATAGACAGAGTACTGAAATGAAACAAAAGAAGGAAAAAGGAACGTCTAAGTAGATAGAGATTACTAATATATATTCAGAGATACAGTTTAGGTCTTTCTAAAATGGCATGATTTTAGCTAGTTAACATAAGGAAGAGGCTGCTGATTTTATATATATATATATATATATATATATATATATATATATATATATATATATATATATACCAAGTGGAAATGAATTCCAAAGCTTTATTCCATTGAAGAAATAAGACAACTCTTAAAAATCACTGCTGTTTGGATAAGATTTCTGGTGAAATGTTTTGACCTTACTCTTCATCAAAAGTTGAAACTTAGTTCATTAGGATGATCATAAATTACACCTTGTGTGAAATGTTTTAGGTGAATGTTCTCCTGTGTTCTTCTACAGCAGGGGTGGGCAAACTTTTTGATTCGTGGGCCACATTGAGTTCTAACATTTGACAAAGGGGCCGGAACAGGAGCAGATAGATGGCATGCTTTGAAAACATCACCTCATTGGGGGAAAAATACACATCTTGGGATATGGAGAAAACATGTGCTTTAATTTCCAATGAAAATGAAGAAAAGCATTACAATAAAATCTTTGACTTCGATTGAGTCTTTAAACACTGAAAATCAAACTAAATGACCATTTTATTTTAAAGCACTGAAAGTTCTGTTATCTTTCAGGATATCACCATCACTCTCCTCCTGACTGTCTTTTTTTTCAAAAACGGTAGGAGATGCAGATGTACTTGTCCTGTTCCTTTTATTCAATTTGTTTCCCCGGTGCCAAAAGTCAACAACGACCAGTGCAAGGACAAAACAGTTGCAGCAAGTCAGTCTGTGAAGCGTTATATTTGATCTGCGAGCACTGTTTATTTTAACAACGTGCGTATCACGGAGACACACACATTTTAATGGGAGCAGTGTTGTTGGTCTCCTTTTTTAGCCAGCGCATCAAAGTCTGGAGTTAAGTTTTGTTGTGGCGATTCTCAGGATGGATCTGAGGTGTAGGTCTGTTAACTTGGATCTGTGGCTGGCTTTGTTGATGTTCATGACGCTGAAGGTCTGTTCACACACGAAGGTAGAGCCGAACAAAGCCAACATCATCTGTGCTTTTAGCCTTAGATTTGGAAACGCGGCATCATTGAGTGAAGCATAGAAGTCATTTAGTTTCAGAGAGCTGAACTTCTCTTTTAAGGCAGGGTCAGACTGAAGGTCGATCAGTTCGAGCTGAAGCTCCTCTGGAGCTGTTTCGGGGTCTTGTAACAGAGGAAAGGCCACCAATTGAAGTGACTTGTCAATTTTGTCGAAATCCAAAAACCGACGGCAGAATTCTCCGTGCAGTGCATCCAGTGACTCACTGTATTTCTTTACTTTTGCTCTGGCCTCTTTCAGCGTGGCTAGTCTAGGAAAATGAGTGAATGACTTGTTCAAAATCTGCCTGGAGAATAAAGCCAGCTTGGATTTGAAGGCTTTCACGTTTGTGTACATGTCATGCACAAACTGCTCCTTCCCCTGCAGTTTCACGTTGAGCTCATTCAAGTGTGAAAATACGTCCGTAGCAAACGCAAAGTCACACATCCAGCTCTTGTTGCTCAGCTCAGGAAATTCATCAGTCTTCCCCTGCCACTCCAGAAACACGCCAATCTCCTCTTTGAGCTCCCACACTCGTTGAAACACTTTGCCCAAACTCAACCAGCGGACACGGGAGTGATAAAGCAGGTCCTGGTGATCAGCATCAGTTTCCTCCAGGAACGCAATGAACTGACGGTGCTGAAGTCCCCGTACGCATATGAAGTTGATGAGTTTCACCACAGGATTCACAACATGATTCAGCTGTAACACCGATTTACATAGAGATTCCTGGTGGATGATGCAGTGAAGGAAAATGACATCCTGGTCAGGGTTTTCATCTTTCACTTTATTCTGGATTCTCCTCAGCAGGCCAACATTTTTTCCCATTAAATTCGGAGATCCATCTGTGGCGACGTTAACAAGCTTACTCCAGGGAAGCTTCATGTTTTCGATGGCAGCAGACACTCGTTCAAACAAGTCCTCTCCCCGTGTTTGTCCTTTCAGAGACTCCATTGTCAAAAACTCCTCCGTTATTTCAAAAGTTTCGTTGATTCCTCGGATAAAAATGAGGAGCTGAGCAGTGTCTTTGACATCGTTGCTTTCATCCAGTGCTAAAGAATAAAAAGTGAATGACTTCGCCTTTTTGTTTAATCTGCTGGTGATATCTTCATCTATTAGTTCCACACGGCGAGTCACTGTCCACCATGATAAACTGATTTTCTCAAATTTGTCTTTGGTCTCCGGGCACAAAATACCTGCTGTCTCTACCATACATTCTTTTAAAAACTCGCCCTCAGACAGTGGTTTGCTGGCCTTTGTTATTTTGAATGAAAGCATAAAACTGGCCTTGGTACTTGACTCTTGAATGTCAGTTTGACGGTGAAAAAAACTTTGCTGAGCCTTCAAATTAGCTGCCACCTTCTCAGCAGCAGCTTCCCGTTCTTTGGTTGAGAGCTTGCTAGCATAATTAGTGTGCTTTGTGGCAAAGTGACGGCTAATATTATACTCTTTAAAAACCGCCACAGTTTCTTGGCATATCAGGCAAACAGCAGATGATCGGTGTTCAGTGAAAAAATATTTAGTTGTCCACTCCTTATTGAACACTCGACATTCTCTGTCCACTTTCCTTTTCTTGGGTCCGCTCATCTTCATAGAGGGGCGGAGGGTCAAAGGGTAAAGTGCAAACGTGGAGTAATAGGCCTACGCTTCACCTCAACAAAGCCAATATATCTAGAGTGCGCCATCTAGTGAGGAAACATCAGAATTGCAGGGGAAATAAAACATTAACAAGGTTAATTTATTAAATTTTTTCAAGTTTGGCGGGCCGAATCAAAACGTTTAACAGGCCGCATGTGGCCCCCGGGCCGTAGTTTGCCCATGCCTGTTCTACAGTATAATAAGTCAGGTGTTCAAGTCCCTTTTTCCTTAGTTCAGTCATGTACTGTTGGAAGAGTAAAGTACAGACATATTCATTTTATGACTCTGAACATTGACTGAAGCTATTTCTGTCAAAGTGAAAGTATGTCTATAGGACATTTTTTTTTATTCAGTGAGGTAAGGATTTTATTACTGGTTCAACCAGCACTAGCAACAATTTGTTGTGGCTTTTATCCTTCAAATGAAGGCATATCCATGATGACAAGAGTTTTGTCAATGAACATACAATTTGAAGATTGTTGCTAATTCTGTCATGCACTACTTTCCTCACCCATTAGGCTTTTGCATTGCTATTAAAGTGATTATGAACAGTTAGATCATTACCTACACTAATAATATACTAACACAAACTAATGTTCATACAGAACAGCCAGCCAGGAGAGCTAATACCTTTTATTTACTTGTGTTTTGCAATAGCCAACAAGGTTCAACTACAAATATACACTTATTTACGTAGGGTCAAAATGTCCTTTCATGAAATGAAGAGGTTACAAATTTAGCCCCAAGTAGCCTGGAAACCTGTGATTGTGAAAGTGTCATAGTAAGCCTCATCCTATCTACCATTACAACAGTATGAACAGAGGTTACCAGCTTTTCCATTGCTGGAAGCATCACGTCTTGACTTGTGATTCTCTTATCTATTGAATCTTCCTTGCTGCTGTAGGTATTGTATTAGTTTGGAAATTCTAAGTATCCTAAAAATATTTCTACAGAAAACATGCCACTGTCATTGGGGTTTCATACACAAACAGATCATGTACTTATGTGTTTGTACTCCATACCTGCAGTAAACGCTGGCACAATATATTCCCCTCTCCTGCTATCATGAAAAGGCCATTTCTGAAACAGTTTTTGAATTTATTAAATATGCTCAAATGCATTTCCTTCACTTGGTTCCTATCTGAGTTAACTAAATCCTTTCCATGGCTGTTTCAGCAGTAAAAAAACTCTGCATGGTGCTGGAGTTTAGATATTTATTTATATTTAGTTTGTTGGGTAAGAGAGAGATGGATTTTCAACAGTGAAAGATGTAAAAAGCCTGTTGATTGTGTGGCTGGCCTGCTGTTACCATTCTTACATCAATAAGTTTTCAAGTTTCCTGAGCATTTGTCTTGTCTTTTTCGGCTTTTCTCGGTTAGGGGTCGCCACAGCGAAACTCCGGTCCGCTAATGATTGGCAGTAGATTTTTACGTGCTGAGTTGCCAGCCCTGATGCACAACCTTCATCGAAGGTATGCCCATTCATGCATGTCTCCACACAGAAGATGCTAATAAAGTCAAATGTGTTCGCACTTTGAAGCTGATTTTCAGTTATTTGTTTATTAATGTTTAGTGACTTTATTGAACAGCAGATGTCTGCAAATATAAAAAAGTGCATAAAGATATGAGGAACATTTTAGCATGAATTGTGGACAGTAGGCAGACAGCTGACATGTCTTTGGGATGCAAGAAGAGGCCATAGTGCCTTGAGAAAACCTTTGTAAAATAAGTCCATCTGTACAGCATCCAAAAGCCATGAACTCCAAACCCTGGGGGTGGTGAGAAACCACAGCTCTAACCACATTTCCACAAAACTGATTATTTTTTTTCTTTTTGCCACGGTAGTCCATTCAGCTGTGACCAGCACTGTACATGCCCAGTAATTCAGTTAGTGTCATATCAAAATTTAGTATCTAACCCCAGGTAGCACCCATGTTGTGTCTTTCAGCCTTTCCTGGTTAGGGGTCGCCACAGCGGAACTCCGGTCCGCTAATGATTGGCAGTAGATTTTTACATGCCGAGTTGCCAGTCCTGATGCACAACCTTCAATGAAGATACGCCCATTCACGCATGTCTCCACACAGAAGACGCTCTAGCTGAGAATCGAACAGGACGTCTTACTGTGAGGTGACAACGCCACCACAGCACCACCACCGCAGTCCCAGTAGCACCCATGCTATGGAAAAAAAGATTGCAGTATAATAACGTGTACACAAAATTAGAGCATGTGTACGGTGCGGCTAAAGAAAGTGTTTACTATGGCTATATTTGAGAAATTAGATGTTGTAAGTTAACTGTGACCCAGCTTTGCCTGTCATTTCTTCAGCAGCAGCATGCTGACTGATATTAAATAACAGGTAAGTGGTGATCATCAATTCAGTCTGGGATTGAACTACATACACTGGTGATTCATTGACATACTTATGGAGGGAAGGATTCCTGAAACAAAATGCAAGTTTGAATTCTGTTGATATGTCAGTCAAAGCTGCAGGTTGCATGCTTTTGTTTAAAAGCAGAGGACATTTGTTGAGCTGAAGGCCTGAAACATTTTCCCACCACTGTGTTACATTGCCCTCCTGCAACTGTATACAACAAGCTGTGGGAAAGGTATCTAGTTGTACAGTGCAGTCAGTCTGAAAGATGACCTGCTTCTCTGCAGTGCAAGAACCCACTGGCTGAAGTTGGGGGAGGGGGTGACTGAGCAATAGACACATGTCATCAGTCTGTAAAAACAATTCAGTTTCACAGGGAACTGACTCTTGACCCATTAAATGAAATCGCCTGTGAGAACTTTAAAACATTTTTACAGCTCAGGACATTCTGATGTGTAAACCTTTCTTACGGATGTCATATAAGCAACCAAAAGGAAGTATCGTCTCATATTAACTGCTACACTGAATATAAATAGCTTGTCTTGCTACATCCCATAACTCCATTGTCGTTGAGACCTTGTGCTGAAAAACATATTGGTATTTCAATAAACATTTTCACAAATTTGCTACTTATGCTCCTGGAGCTTTCAGGAATCCTATCACCTTCACAGTTCCCATTTGTGTTCATCTTTCTTCTAGATTGAAACAAGACGGAGAGAGAGAGAGAGAGAGAGAGAGAGAGAAAGAATAAGAGAAAGATAGACTGTGTGTGTGTGTGTGTGTGTGTGTGTGTGTGTGTGCGTGTGTGTGCGTGTGTGCGTGTGTGCGTGTGTGCGTGTGTGTGTGTGTGCGTGTGTGTGCGTGTGTGTGTGTGTGTGTGTGTGTGTGTGTGTGTGTGTGTGTGTGTGTGTGTGTAAATGTGTAAATGGAATGAGCATATGTATACTTTTGTGTCCATAGTCATGCAAAGATATATTTGCATCTGTGTGTGATTATTATGTTTGTGTTTGTGTAAATCTAATGAAAATAACAAAAAAAAGTAATATATTTTAGTTCACTGCTGTCAGACACATATGTACACACATGTGCACACACAAACATACATAATGACAGATAAATAAAAACACACACCCTCAAACACACACACACACACACACACACACACACACACACACACACACACACACACACACACACCTGCCTACACACATACACACACTGTTTTTAAGTGTTTTTTAGCTGTCTAAAATAAGACTGTTTTGTGTTAAGATATTAAATCTTTGAAGCAATTTGGATTTAAAAATATTTAAATGAGATAGTATGCATAGCATACAGATTTAGTAATTATGAGTACCAGTTAGTAACCAAAAATAATGATATAGATTTAAATGGCAGCAAATGCAGTTACTGTAATTACAGCTTGCTAGAAAGTTTAGATACATGCTAATGATTTAGAACTACCAAAGAAGTTTAAGATCTACTACAGTTGTCTCATAAGATGGAAGACTATTATCAGGTCCTCGGTTGTAACTAATGTAAGTGTTTATGAAGTGGTTGTCAAGAAATTCACCTCAAGAGCAAGAAAAGCACAGCTCAAGAGGGAAATCTTTAGATCCATTTTGAGAACACATAAAGATTATGACTGGGTCTCAGACTGTAACCAAGTTGTTCCATGTTTGAGACATGAATGCCAAGAAATTTACCTGCATAGAGGAGTAAAGTAAGAGCGTAATCTATCCTGGTATCCATTCAAGAACAAATAAGATTTATGATTGCAGAGATTTGATCATAATGTTTTTACACAAAGAAAGTGTGAAGTAAACCAAAAATAGTTACTGATGCCACAGACAAGTGAAGTGTCTCTCTGAAGAACTAGAGGTTTTGTAAGTTCACAGTGACAACACCTCACCAAACCAACGGCAAGAAGGCACAAAAAAGTTGCAAGATAAAAGAACTTGATAACTTATTTGTAAAAATAATAAAATAAACATGTGAGCGCTTTCGTTTAACAAATGTAAACTTCATCAGACAAATGAATAAAATCAATCTTAAATTTAAATAGTACACTCTACTTTCTGATGGGATGAAACTACAGACATCATCTCAAGAAAATTAACCCCTCGTGTCCCATAATAAATTGAAGTTCTCTAACAAATATATGTATTTATAAAAAATTCTAAACATTTGTAATTGTACCAAACTGTTATACATAAATCATAAACCTTAAATAATGTATAAATGAACAAATAAATGAATAAATAAATGCATACATGATATATATACATATCCATACAATAGGAAATTATGTTATACTATTTATTCAGGCTAAATATCATACTGCCCCTTCAACTATTTTGTTTCTTTCTACGGCTTTGAGTTTTAAAACAGATGTGATGGAAGTTATTTCATTGATGCCTGGCCACTTGTCTGCTCTCAATAAAACCTGCCATTTTAGTTCTTTTACTTCCAAACGGACACCCCATGGTCTCTTTTCATCTATGTCCACGTGATCAATGGCCATAAATCTAAAAGTTTGGTCAGTGTTGGCATGAATATGTCTCACAAAGGCATTATTCAAGTTGCTTTTTTTGATGGCATATACATGCTCATAGATTCTGTGGCTAAATTTCCTCTCTGTTTTACCTATGTAAAATACTGGACATAGGCCACATATAACCACATATACTATTGATTTAGAAGAGCAGTTGTATCTACCTTTGATACTGTATTCCAGATTATTAAGAATGAATGAATCACCCACTTTAATTTTATGACACCAATTGCATGTTCCACATTTTTTTTTCAAAACACATTTTATTTATTTTGATAAGTACAACAGAAATAACAAAAAGAGAGTATTCAAATACCACAAATATTAAGCTATGATCGAGCCTTAATACATCAATGGTTAAAAAAAAAAATCATAACCTATATACATACGTGTCAATATGTACCAGAAAAGAAAAGAAAAGTAAAGAAAAAACATAGGTATAGTGCTGTACAAAATGAAAACTCCAAATGCTGAATTTTAACAGGTAGTATAGGCATAACATCTATCTTATCATGATATCCCATCCATCTTGCCAACTATTGAAGAAATGAAGGGAGTTTAAGAAGCCAACAATGGATAGTGTCCTTACTCAGGAACGCCCCGGGGAAGCATGTTCCACATTTTAATGTTCCCAGACGGTTGTACGCATGCAGTTGGTGTCCATTCTTAAGGAGATCTTTTAAATTTCTACCCTTCCTTAAGAGTGGACACCAACTGCATGGGTACAACCATTCGGGCACATCAAAATGTGGAACATGCAATTGGTGTCATAAAATTAAAGTGGGTGATTCATTCATTCTTAATAATCTGGAATACAGTATCAAAGGTAGATACAACTGCTCTTCTAAATCAATAGTATATGTGGCTATATGTGACCTATGTCCAGTATTTTACATAGGTAAAACAGAGAGGAAATTTAGCCACAGAATCTATGAGCATGTATATGCCATCAAAAAGAACAACTTGAATAATGCCTTGGTGAGACACATTCATGCCAACACTGACCAAAATTTTAGATTTATGGCCATTGATCATGTGGACATAGATGAAAAGAGACCATGGGGTGTCCATTTGGAAGTAAAAGAACTAAAATGACAGGTTTTATTGAGAGCAGACAAGTGGCCAGGCATCAACGAAATAACTTCCATCACATCTGTTTTAAAACTCAAAGCCGTAGAAAGAAACAAAATAGTTGAAGGGGCAGTATGATATTTAGCCTGAATAAATAGTATAAAATAATTTCCTTTAATAGGGATGTGTGTGTGTGTGTGTGTGTGTGTGTGTGTGTGTGTGTGTGTGTGTGTGTATATATATATATATATATATATATATATATATATATATATATACATACACATTTTTGTGACATTCATAAGAAAATAATTTGTATTCTGTATATCTTAGATGCATTAAGAACAGCATGTATGCATTTATTTATTCATTTATTTGTACATTTATACATTATTTAAAGTTTATGATTTATGTATAACAGTTTGGTACAATTACAAATGTTTAAAATTTTCTATAAATACATATATATGTTAGAGAACTTCAATTTATTATGGGATATGAGGGGTTAATTTTCTTGAGATGATGTCTGTAGTTTCATCCAATCAGAAAAAATAGTGTACTATTTAAATTTAAGATTGATTTTATTCATCTGTCTGATGAAGTTTACATTTGTTAAATGAAAGCGCTCAAGTGTTTTTATTATTTTTACAAATAAATTATCAAGTTTTTTATCTTGCAACTTTTTTGTGCCTTCTTGCCTTTGGTTTGGTGAGGTATTGTCACTGTTTACTTGTTTTTCTTCAGTTGGTCTTTGTTTCTTCAAAGGTTTTGTAAGTTATTAGACACTTTGTCACACATTAAACAGTTTAAATGTATGGCACAGAGAAGTAGTTAACAGCTTTTAACATGTATAATGATTTTTGTCATCACCTACAACTAAATATAGCATTCTAATATGGCAGGCTGGCCTTCCTGCCACTTGAATCTGCTTTATTTTAAATTTCTTTCCATTTGAAGTATTTTTGAAGGCTTCCTAATTACAAAACTCCATGGACTTGTATCTGCAGTACTTCCTGACTTTGCTTCACTGTGCTCATACCTTGATGATGCAGTCAGGTCTTTGCTGAACTTCCTTTTTTATATAGCTGGTGCTGCTCATGTGCTTTCCACAAACATTGTACAGGCAAGTCAAGTTATTAGTCTGCACTCTCTCTGATCTTAGTGGCAAACTCATTATAGCAGCAGCAGGGAGGTGGTTATCAGCAACTGTTTTGACATCAGAAAGATGGTTAACAAACCTATCTTTTTTCTCAGTTTTACAGTGTAACCACAGTGTTCCATGCACTACATTGTTTTCAGTATACTGTTTATATACCTGGCATCATGTCTCACTTAGGTGAGAATTCCTGCATGCAGGACAGTATATGTTAAATGCACATTAAAATGCATTCTTACCACAAATGTACTCTTAAGAAATGAGTATCTTATTTTACATTTTACCAATGTATACATGGTAGCATGCATCTCGAGTATGTAGTTTCTGTAGAGCATAGGACAAAGTTGTAAAATTGTATCTGGCCTTTAGATATGATTAAATGTAGATTAAAAAATAATAATTTAAATGCTTATTCTAATGTAAATTTGAAAAATTGATTGGGTTTAGCCATGGGAACCTGTTGAAACTGGTGTTGTACAAGGGAATGAGGCTTAGCCTGCTCGCCTATCTGTGGATGGGATAGGCCTTATGTTCAGGGCACATAGCTAGAATAGAATCCTTTGCTGTAAACTTGGGATCACACAGACATGCTTTCCTACAAGGATGTGACACATGGACATGCTTTCCTAGTAGGAGGTGAGGCTGTTTCATTACATCCCAAGCAGATGTGTGGATATGGACTGCAGGTCCCACTGAAGGCTTGCCCAATCATTATACCCCAGATCCCATGGGAAAATGAAACAATCGCATAAACAGGTGGGAAAGCTGATGGGCAGCAGTGGAACAGAGTAAACAAGAATACAAAAACGTCCCTGCACCATGCACAATTTGATACCCACCTTGTCTGATTACCAGGGATGGTGACCTCATTTAGACAGTGCCATTAAGTAAATGTTTTCTAAAGAAGGAGAATCCATATGCCATTAGGGAAACCGCAGAATATAACTCAAAAACTGGGAACTGAAAGGCCAATCCAACAAGAAAAAAAAAAGAAAAAAATGAAAAGGGTAGCCAAAGGGATCAAGTAATCAACAAGAAGAGTAGTTGAGATGATTCCCTTATGTATAAGGCCAAATTACGTTAACATCGAACCTATGAAAAACGGAAAAAGGAAAACGAGTTCCTTTCCCTATCTTTACACTAGTCTGCCCCCATAACACTAGCCTCCAATTTGTCTGAATAGTGGAGTGTTTTTTTAAGGTATGGTGTGGGGTTAGGGTTGGGGTGGAAGCAGAATTATGGTTAGAGTTTTCGTGCATTTGTCCCCTGTATTACATCAGTAATGTGTGCTAATGCTAATGCTAACCCTATCCCTGCCCCAACCCTAATCCCACATCATACGTTAAAAAAAAAAAACTTCCTGCAACACTGCCACTGCACAAGGGACACTGAAACACACTAACACAAACCAACATGCATGCTACAAACACACAAACATGCACCAACACATACTACAAACTGTACAAACCTAAAATCTAATGTCTTACCTAACCCCAGTCCTAACTCTAGAATACACACACTTGCATGCAAACACACAACACCTATACCGTTATCTAATCCTTTCCCTAACCCTAACACCGAAGACACGCAAACTCTCCAATCCACTCTCAACCCCAGTCATTTGCTTCAAAGCAATGGTGTTTCAAGGTTTCAGAAGTTTGACTATACAGGCATTAGACAATCTCAACTATCCTTAGTGTTTGTCGACCAACGCAACATTCAACAAAACACACAGGAGCCAGTTCAGAGAAATGAATGCAAGACTTTCACTTTCTGACAATGTTCAAGCATGTCAATGATAAAGATAATAAAATGAAGAGGACCAAAAATACCTGCCCAGGTGAACAAATGGCAACCTTCCTTTTGCTAGTGGATCTCTCTTCTTAAGTAGCTAATATACCATCGTCATGCACTAAGAACAAGACTAGAGATTTATATCTGCAATGACTGGCAGTGTTAAATATATTGAGAGATCAAGAATATTTACTTAACATATCATATACTCAATAATATCTGCTAGGGTAGCGCCTGTTCCATAGCCACGTTTAAAGCATTGATGGAAATAGAGGTGATTTTATTGTTGTTTAGAAGTTAAAAGGCTGCAGTTATCCATAACTTTTGACAAAGGACATGAAGGTCAACAGGGCAAAAATTATTAGGGCAGTTGAAACTCTCATGCTATATATGACTTACGAGTGTGTTTTTTTCTCCTGATTGCTGGTATGCACCCCTCTTTGAAGGAATGATTACTAGATATTGTGTAAAAAGACAAAACAAAACTTGTCTAAATAGGCAAAATTTTCAGGAGCTAAGAAATAAATCTAAAAATCAAATAAGAATTGACAAACGAAACCACTACTCTGATATACAAACCAAGCACAGATCTGATCCAAAAAAATTTGGGCTGTCATAAATAAAATATTTCAGCCTGGGAAAACTTCCACCCCTCCTCCTAATATTGTCAAATCCCCTTCTGACATTGCGACACAATTTAATGAGTACTTTACTAACACCATTCAAAACCTGCTTAATACTACCTCTCCTTCTACTCATGATTACTCCCAAACTCCAGCCCTTGAACAAAATGGTTTCTCCCTACATCCAGTCCCAACTACTACTATTTATAAACATCTAGCCAAACTAAAACCCACTGTTCTTGCAGTTGATAGACTGCCATGTGAATACCTTAAGACTGCTGCCAAAGCAATTGCTTATCCTGTATCTATACTAATAAACAAGTCCATAGTAAAACAACATATTCCACCCTTCTGGAAAATCTCTCATATCCTACCAGTTTATAAAGGGGGCAACTCAGCTGACTTTACTAACTACTGTCCTACTGCCATTCTATCTCCCCTCTCCAAAATCCTTGAGAAATGTGTTCAAGTCCCAAACACTACACTACTTACTAACTAATAATCTCCTCTCTGAAATACAACATGGGTTCCACCCAAACCACAGAACCACTACTGCTCTTATTAGTTTCTCCAACACCATAAATCAACAGCGTAATATAGGTAATCTTGTCTTTTCCATTTTCTTAGGCTTATCCAAAACCTTTGGCACAGCTTTCCATTCCAAACTTCTAATTGCACTGTCAGATCTAAAATTGCATTGCTCAACACTATCTTGGTTCAAATATTATCTCTCAAACTACCAACAAGCTGTAAAATGGGAAAACACCCTTTCCCCTTCTCCCTGTGAAATTAGGTGTCCCTCAAGGATCTATACTTGGACCCCTGCTCTTCTCTACTTTCACTAACAACCTACACAAAGCTACCCTCCATGCCAAACTGATCCAATATGCTGATGATTCTACCCTAGTGTGCTCTGCCCCAACACTCCAAAAATTACAACAAATTACACAACAATCCTTTTCAGAAAAAGAAAAATGGCTTTCCAACTCACAATTAATACTTAATCCTAAAAAACTCAGCTAATGTTGTTCCATCCCTCTAAGGCTACTGATTCAATTCTAGCTTTTCAAATTACATCCTTTGACAATACTCCATCACACCCGTAACCCATACTAAACTTTTAGGAGTAATCATAGACCATAATATGAAATTCAGCAAACATATAGCACAAAGTATCACAAAGGTGCACAACAAGCTAGGTACCCTCTATAGATGCAAAAATTACCGATCATCTGAAAGTAAAGTTACCATTGGCAAGAACCCATCTTCTCTCTCCTCTTTTGTATGCCTCCCCTGTCCTAACCAATCTAAATGAAGGAGACGTAAATAAACTATCTGCTATAATAAAATAACAATATTTGCTACTGATTCACCATTTAGATCCCATCACTTTCAATCCCTTAGAAAGCAATCCTGGTTATAATTACCAAACCAAATTACTTTCAAACAACTTACCATGGCCCACCAAATCCTCTATCACCCTAACAAAACCCCAGCCGTACAAGAACCCCTTCACCACTTTCCTAGCAATCAACCACTAAAAAGTATCAGAAAAGCACTAATTGATATAACTAAAAGCAAATATAACTCTGGGCACTCTCTCTATTCTGTAGCTAAAGCTTGGAATACACTCCCTCTTGTCATCTGGTCAGTATACAACACACGTGACTTTAGGTGCCTTCTTAAGTCACATTAAAATAACTCAAGGTCTTGTACATGTACGTGCTCTGAATAATACCTACAAACCCTCCTAAACACACTTCCTATTATCATATCTAACCTGTTTTGCTCTACTCATCTATACAGCAGATGGGATTCCTATTCTTATTTCATCTATTCAGATGTTTTCTCTTACAGTTCACTGTATATTCTGGTGTATCTACTCATATCACCATCATATACTTTCACCACCAATCACTAATTGAAATATATTTATCAAAAAAATATTCAAGTTGTGTGTCTTTACTGTTTCTGCTACTTTCATGTACTATATTAGCCAAACTCTAGTAATGTGTCTCAATGCTGTTTCCTAATGAATGCTGTAGCGCAGACAAAGACATCAGTTTAACTACAAATGTTGTCTAATGTTATACAGTTTTATGAGTACTGGATCAGCAGCAGGGCCATGGAAAGGTTGTCATTCAGGCACTCAGTTTCTCAGCCTATGAAATCCCTTAGTGGCAGGTCAGCAGCTCCTTCCTACAGAAGCAGATCCATAGGATAGAACGTGATTCTGTGCACAGACCTTGCACTTCCTGCAACACAGCACCATGCTGTTTGGAGAGGGATTATACCCCCTGTTCATGTGCTGCACATACACTTTCATCTTCTGCTTCCCAGTGTCAGTACCACAGACCCCCCCACTACAGTCCCCCCAGCCATATCACTTCCCTTTAGTAAACTTAGTCACTCCAGTCTCTCTTTTATCCTGTTACCAATTTCAGCTATTTCTTGTCCATGCCTTTCACTTCATCAACCTCAGAGTCACAAATCTAAATTTGAACCAATACAGACAGCTGCATATCACTTTCTACTGTCCCATTACCTCATACTTGCATCTGTCTACTTTATTTGGTAATATCTATACAAACTATTGCCTTTTACCTTTTCTTTCTTTTAATCTTATGTTATACTCCACAATGAATGCAATGGATAGTGTAGCTTTTTCCTATAGGTTACAACTTAGTTCTACATACTTTAAAGAATAACAACCAAAGGTAAGGGCTTTGGCTATATTTTGAGCCTTTCATAGTGGCAGCATTAGTGGTTTGATCTATCCTTGTCCCCCTTTGCTCTTTAGCTTTTTACTACCTCATTTTTAGTCTTTGTAAAAGCTGAGAGCTTTACTTGGCCTCATGAACCTTTTGATGCCAGAAAAAGTGGTGCATATCCTTATGCATTTCTAGGACCCATTTCTTAGCATGTCATGCAGATGAGGTTTCATGACTGATCTTCTATTCTCCTTAATACTTAGTCTTCATCAGCTGACTTTTCACATCTCCTGCTTATGCCACCCTGCACTAGACCTCACTCCTTCCCATTTACACCAAACACAAATCTGTCTTATTGCTAGGACATAGGTGTTCTACTTTCCTAAAGTACAAGTGAGTGTGTGTGTGTGTGTGTGTGTGTGTGTGTGTGTGTGTGTGTGTGTGTGTGTGTGTGTGTGTGTGTGTGTGTGTGTGTGTGTGTGTGTACACGTGAGCGTGCATGCATGTGCATACTTGGGTGCTAGTGTGTATCTGTGCTTGTGTGTGTGTGTGTGTGTGTGTGTGTGTGTGTGTGTGTGTGTGTGTGTGTGTGTGTGTGTGTGTGTGTATACACGTGAGCGTGCATGCATGTGTATACTTGGGTGCTAGTGTGTATCTGTGCTTGTGTGTGTGTGTGTGTGTGTGTGTGTGTGTGTGTGTGTGTGTGTGTGTGTGTGTGTGTGTGTGTCTTTAATGTTTTTAATGTTAGTGTTATAGAAAGTATGATTTTTGAATGTTATGTCTAGGGCTGGGGTTAGGGTTAGCATAGATGAGTAAGTTGGTGCAGGAGGGGAGACACTAGCATAACTCGATTCCTAAATAGCATCCCACAACCATGCACTAAAATATATAACACTTAACAATACATTAGTTGCCACATTTTCTACAGTTATGTACCTGATAAACAAGTAAAGATCAATTGTCATATACAACTTATTTGTAAACCAGGTGGTATAATATGTAAGCTATGATATATTAAATCCAAATTAAACACATGATGCATAAACATATTTTGTGTACTCTCTTAAAATAATTTATTTTACTCAAAATTACAAACTTTTAGAAATAGAAACAAACCAGCCTACTTTCCAAATTCTCAGTCTCAATATAATAGTAAAGCATTTCACTTATTGACTACACTTTCCACATTATTTCAATAAACAATCTTTCCAAACGTCTTTACTTCAGAAACTTTCCACATGTACTCTAGTCATTTAATGCACATCTTCAGATTATTTCACTACCTTCAGTCATTGCCAACACATGTACCCTTCTCCATATAATATTGCCAGCACATAAAAGCTACCAGTTCTCTAAAGAATTGTCTGCCCACTTGTTAAAGGAAAACTACTTAATTACTTCTTTCTGGTTACTTCTCTAATCGCATGTGATACTGAGATGAGCCCAGCCCCAGTTATAATATCCCCAACCCTCCAGAACTTCCAAACCACTCCTAACTTGACAATACCAATAAAATAAATAAGAAAGTAGACAAAATAAATGCATGGCTGTTAAACTATAACCTGAATGTACAAGACATTTGAAAATCATGCTTTAAACCTGACTCTCAGGACACTGAGGTAACTTTCCCATATATATAATACTCTGCATAGATCACCCTGGCAGATGATCTGACAGTTGTTGCCTTCTAGTGAGTGCCTTCATCTAATTAAAATGCACCCCCCATATATTAGCACACATTCTCTTAGAAATGGGTTCTCATCCAACTGGATAATAGCTGACCTTACTTTAAACCACTACTTTAAATTACCATGTGCCTAATGTAATATTCTTCCCCCATTTTCAACAACCTCTTCATTAAAACTTTGAAAGTTAGGTAACCTAATGGTGCCATCTCAAGATTCTTACCAGCATATAGTTACACATATCTGCCTTTAAGAATCAGCTTCCCAGCAGAATAGAACTCTGAAATCTGCCAGATTTTAATACTTTAAAAACTAAGAATGTACTATGGTATAATCATTATAATATAAAACCTGGAAGTGGCTTATGCTGGGATTTGATCAAAGTGTTGTATCTTTACTTCTTCATCTTTGTCTCGGGAGAACCCTCCACCCCAAGAATTTAAGTATACCCCGACATATCCCACATTAAGATGATATGTTTATAGCTATGTTAAATATGTATTTATTTATTTGTGTATATATTCTTTTATGTTTGTTAAACAGGGTAGTGGAATGATCACAGCTGGAACCTCTACCATCACAGCACAGGATTTACAACAGATACACAACAAGTAATCACAATGTAAATGCAGCTATCATGACACAAATGTAATTTCAAAGGAATTACAGTGGCCTGGGTAGCTAACAAAATAATAGCAAGCACAGTACTCATGTATATAGAGCTTAGTATTTACAAACACCCTTGTGAAACTAGGACATGCAGTGTTACTTTTCTTAGTTATCTTCGGACTTTTCCTGTTTCCCTTATTACTTTTCTATATATGAAGCATAAGCTACAAAGAGAGTGAGAATGTTTAAGTAGCAATATCACCTATATATCAGTCACTTAGCTTCCAAAGCCACATTGAAAACACTAGGAAAAATATAATTTCTCTTTATTTTGGTCCTGGAAAATATCTCCCTTTCTCTCTGGATCAGCTAAAGCTCCAATAGGCAATAGAGTCTTCCTTGCTCAACTTGAATATGGGCTCCCAGTCATAGCAGCAGCCTATAAAGCAAACTCATCCACTGTACAGCCCATTGAAAACAAAATCTGCTGATTCATTTCCAGTTCCTTCCCTCAGGAACACTACTGCATCACCCTCTCCAAGGCCAAATGACTACCAGTATCCTGCAGGGGCTGCAGAGGTGAGGTACTTCTAGGGCCTGTTATTTCCAAACAACTTTGACCAGGTGTCTTTCTACCTCTTACAGCCAAACTCCATAATAAAACCACCCCCTACAACCTCCTCAACCTCTCCCAATTAACTCTCTCATTCCAGAAAGCCCACAGTAAACTGCACTGTACCAACCATTCTTTTTCTGTTCTTGCACCCAAACTCTGGCAACCCCTCCCCTTCACCTAAAAGAAGTCTCCTCTTTCCCCACATTTAGAGCTCAACTCAAAAGACACCCTCATCAAAAATCTGACTGAAAGTGCTTTTCCAGTGGACACATAAACTTACTCCCTCCTCACCTACATCACTTTTACTTTGATCCTCTTTTCTCAGCTCCTGATGCTTCTCTCTCATGTTTACTACAAAAATTAATTCACATTTGATTTTCTCCTCTGCTAATATTCTTTATATGTTGCATGGGTTGTCTATGGGAGTATCTACTTTCTGTGATAATTTTGTGTTTGTGAATTTATTTTATTTTATTTTTTGTGAATCTCTTCACCCAGACTATGTCTGCAAATGGTCTGTAGTGATCAGTGTAGTGCACTACCCCAGTAAACAAACTAAAATAAATAAATAAAAACTGCTTAGCCAAGCAATAGAACTGTGGCAAGAACATTACCAAAGAAGGAGAATGATATGCAGAGAATAACTATTTACTAGGATAGGAATCTATTGCATCCTACATGTATGAGATGAACAGGGGCTGTATTGTAGCCTTAGGTTAACATGTTTAAATTCTAAAAGGTTGTTTAAAGCATGACAAATTTTCACCTTTCTTCAGGTATTGTGACAGAATTTTCCCCTGAATTTGTTGTATGTGGGGAATATTGTGAATGCTACAAGGTAGAAAGCCGTATAATTCAAGGCCAATAACTGAAAATGTATAGTCAGAAGTGGATAAGGTGGTTGCAAGCCTGGAGAGAACCAGTATACTCTTGACATGGGACCAAAGTTGGTACTTGTAGACTTTGTAGTCAATCTGTGGCTGTAAAATGGTTTTCTGAGAAAGCAAAGTAGAAGGACAGCAGCATATTATTTTCAAAAGGGTACTTTACCACATTGAAATTAGGAGTTACATAACATCTGTGGAGTTTTACATTGAGAATATACACTTTCAGGTTTAAATATAGTAACTGATGTTATATAGGTTAACAGGACATATTGTCTGATATTGTGAAGCAGCTCAGTAATCCCCGTTTATTATACTTGAATTTGGCTTTCAAGTTATAGAGTTATTAATGAAGATCAGGGCTGATAAAATGCTTGTATCAGACTAAATTAAAATTGTTGAATAGAAAGTTTTATAGGTAATTGAATATAGAGAAATTTACAGAGGGGTGAAAGATTTAGTTTACGCAGTATAAGTAGGATATGAATTGAGAAGATGGGAGGGGGGGAATGGGGTTGGAAGAAAGGGAAAAGCTAGTTTAGTTAGATGGTTTAAGGGGGTGTGGGGATGGCTGGAGTAGAAGGGGATGAAAGTATGAGAATAAGAAGTGTTTTGTGTAAGATGGGCAAGATTATGATGAAATGGAGATTAGAAAAATAGTAAAAGCAGAAAGTTTGGAGGATTAGGATTTAGCCGGGCTGTGGCAGTAACACATCCATTTTTTGCTAAGGTGGTCTTTGAGTAATTTCTTGAGGTGGAATAGGTTTATTGTTGATAAGATAGATTGAGAGCAACTGTTACAGAGTTTGGGTATATAGTTTGAGTAAACACAGTCTCCAGCCGTATTGTTAGATTTGGAAATATGTAGAAGCAATTTATTTGTGGAGTGGAGAACTCAATTATTAGTAAAGGGTTGGAGCAATTGTTGGAGGGCTGTTGATTTGTCTTGCTGGTAAATGAGTTTGTGGGTGATAGTAAGTTGGGTGTAGGTTAAATGGTGGGGTAGTTCTAGCCAGTTGTTGTAATGACAGGCAGTTATGGGTTCAATGAAGGGCATTTGTTGCAAACTTGGCTATTTTGTTATAGCAGGTCTCAGGTTTTGATAATTCATTTTTTTTAATTGGTGAAGATAGGGGAGACATATAATGTGGTAGATAAAAGTTGAGTTCTGGCAATTTCTAGTCTGGTAGTAGCAGTGAGGAATGGTTTAATTCTATAATGATGGCTTGCGCTAGGTGTTTGTTGAATTTCATGTTATTATCCATTATTACATCTAGTAGTTTAGTTTGGAGCACTGACAATATAGTAATGTTTCTGATGAGTGTATTTGGAATGATGGAGGGGAGATAGGGGACTTACCAGGATGGAAGAGCATGAGCTTAGTTGTATTTGGATTAAGTATCAGTTGTGAATCAGACAGCCAAGTTTCTACAGCTAAGAATTGTTGTGTTTTTACTTTGAGCTGTTGTAGGGTAGATGCAGCACAAATGAGCATGGAATCATCTGCAAACTGAACAATGGTAGCAGGATGGGTAATGGTGTGTAGCTTGTTGGTAAAAATAGTGAAGAGAAAGGGACCCAGGATCGAGCCATGAGGGACCTCCATGGAAACAGGTAAAAGAGGAGAGAGATCATGTTGCCATTTGACAGCTTGTTGTCAATCAGTTAGGTAGTTCTGATACCAGGCAAGGGTTGAGTGACTAAGTCTGAGAGAGGCTAGCTCAATGAGGCGCTTCTGGTGGGATATATTGCCAAAACATGCTCCATATCTCAAACCTGGAACAAACTCCCAACTAACAGATGACATATCCAATCTTCTCTCCTCTTCAAAAAAAGAATTAAAAATGACTTTACCAACTCTCCCTCCCATAACTGCTACCACCCCACCTAATCTCCTGCTACCCCATACAATTACATCCCAATTATTCCCTTCGTATATTACATATAGTTATAATTATATGAGCCCATAACAAAACCACTGAGCACTCTCAAAACTGAACTTGCCACCGACCTTTACCCCCCCCCCCACACACATTTTTTTACTATTCAATTCACTGGCCACCACCACTCTTCCCTCCTCTTTCCTTCACTCCACTCTGATATAACTTTACCACTTCTCCTTCCAGTTTACCCACTCTAACACACCTAACTAGACACAGATGCTATTTCTTTGGCATTCTCTGTTTCTTCTATTATTCTTCATTCTTCTTTGCATACCACTTACATTTCCTCTATTTTGTCTCACCAAATATACCACCATCATTTTATTGATGTCCTTGCACAAAATGTTTACTTTTAGTATTTTTTACTATGCATTAATGCTGTTACTCACATTTTTTCTGCTTCACTCTCTATTCTTCCTATGTTTTTAGACTTCCTATGTTGTTAGACTTCCAATGTAACTTGCTGTTGTTATGACAGCTGTATATTGTTTTTTGGCATCATCTTTTTGTATCACATGATTGTGGAGCTTTTCTCCTCGGGTCTCCACTGAAAATGGGCCCCCAGTCCAGTGGACTGTCCCAGTTAACAAAAGACAAATAAATAAATGAAAGCTTTAGAGAGGTCTAGGAAGATGGAAGATACACTTGGCAGACAATCGATGATACCGTTGGAGGACAACCAGAATATAAGATTTGAGGTATTTTATTATTTAGACTCCAATCCAGGGTAGATTGTCTTTTGGTGGTTTTGTCTATTCTAGTTGGGGAATGTATAACTCGTGAGAAACCATGTAGGTTAATGAAATGTGTGGGATTACTGGAGTTACACATGTTCCAGTCAGTATTAAAGTTACCCATTATTATGGTTTCATTTGGAAATGTTAGGGTATGTAGTGGAGTATTTCTTCATTTGCTGTAAGGTTATTACCTGGTGGAATATAAATACCTGTGATATTGAGGTATTTTTGTGGTTTATCTCAAGTATAGTAAATAATATTTCAGCATTGCTAAAAGTTTGTTTTTCTGCTTCTAAGCATTTTAGTTTGAGATTTGTTTTGCAGAAGATGATTACTCCACTTTCTCTTATGTTTGTCCTGTCCAACCTATATATATTATAACCTGGAGGTAGGATTACATGGTTGCTTGTAACAGGTTTCAATTAGGTTTCAGTTAGGACAGCAATGTGAGGGGAGTATATTGATATACTAGCATGCAGGTCAAGTATCTTATTGAGGATGCTTCTAAGGCTCATGTTCATTAGTAAGAGGTCTGAGCTTCTAGGGAAGATGTTTAATGGTGTATGGGGCTGGGCTGTGGGGGATTTGCAGTTTATTTTATGTTTGTATTTGGGCCAGGGTTTGGGTGTATATCACCGCAGATATGTAATTGAGAAGATAGGTTCAGGACTAAAAGAGTGAGTTTTGCTAGGAACTTGTTAGCTTTGAAAAAGTGAGATTTTAATGATTGTTGAATTCACTTATACTGAGAGTAACTCCGTCGACTGCACGGAACGAGTTTTAACATGAGTCAAGTTAGGGGAGAGGTTTGTAATTCGGCAATAGCAGTGAACACCTATCTTGACCCATGTTAAAACCCATTCCTAGGTTGGTGTTTGGAGTTCGACATTAACGTTTTCAATTTTCCTTGTTCGACAAAAGTGCGGTCGACGGAGTTACATTCGAAAATTTGATAGTAAACCGCTTATACACTGATATGAGCAAAATAACTTATAAAAGTAAATTCATGTAAATGAAGATGTTCAGCATGTTTATTCGATGTTAGAGTTTGCAATAGAGAAAGAATTTATTGAATTTAAAAATATGGGGTTTAATTTAACGAAAAAAGAATGGAAAGCTTTGAAATCATTGAGTGAAAGGAATGATATTATTTTTAAACCCGTAGACAAAGGAAATGAGTTGGTAATTATGAGTCATGCTCAATATCTAAACATGTGTAATGTACACTTGAAGGATGGCAGTGTATACGAACAAGTGGAATTAAGAACATATAAAGAAGTAATAGATACATATATTAATTTGCTTAAAAAAGGAAGTAGGTTGGGCTATTTTTCACATAATGACATAAAAAAGAAATTTGTAGTGGAAGGATGTGAGATGGCTTTATTTTACTGTCTTCCTAAGATACATAAATCTTTATATTTTTATGTAAAATTGGCCAATTTCTACACTTCCACCTACTACCTAAAGTAAAATTGTTACCAGCTTACATCCAAGATGTGTTTGATTTGTTGAATAAAATTAAGACAGTTCAATAGGGGGTGAGAATGTATTGGATTACTATTGATGTAAAAAGCCTTTACACCAAAATTAACCATGATTTTGGGTTAGAAACAATAAGATTTTTTTGGGTCAAAGTCCATCTACAGAATTTATTATAGAGCTGTTAGACTTTTGCCTTAAACATATTTTTTTTTTACTTTGGAGAGGCTTTATATAGGTAAAAGAGAGGAACTGCAATGGGGGTGGCATTTGCCCCCTCATATGCAAACCTCAGTATGGGCCTTTTCGAAAATAAATATATTTATAGGAGTGAGTTTTTTCATAGATATGTCAAACTCTATTATAGATTTATAGCCGATTTAATCTTTTTGTGTGAAGATGGTGAAGAAGAAGTAGAAGGATTTGTTAGGATGTTAGGAAACAACAGGCTTGGATTAGAATTTGATGGTTTGAAAATTGAAAAAATGTTTCATTTTTGGATGTAAATCTTGACGGCAGTAACAATAAGACTATCCAGACCAGTGTCCATAGAAAATTTGATAGTGGATCACAATTAGTAAGGGCAGATAGTTGCCACCCCATACTATTCATTCCATCCCCTTTGGGGGAATTTATTCGTATTTTTAGATTATGCAATAATGAATTTGATTTCAAAAGGGAAATGTGCAATACAATTAATATGTTTAAAATGAGAGGTTTTGATCAAGAATTATTAGAAGAGTGTTGGAAAAAAATTCTAAATGAATATATCTCACAGCCTACTGTTAATAGATGTACACAAATAATGAAAATAAATATTAAAACTCAAAAACAGGATGATATATGTTTTATTACTTCATTTAGCAGTTTTAGTGCTATGGTAAAAAACTATTAATGTACTATTGTGAGTATATTTTATGTATAAATGATTCATTTGTGCAAAAATTAGGGGCCCCTATTATGTCATTTAGGAGGGGTAGAAATCTTAGAGACCTGCTAGTAAAGTCCAAGTTGGTAGCCCCTTTAATGAGAATACAAGGTAATATAAAAGAATTAGGAACTATTGGTTGTAAAAAGTGTAAGGCTTGTAATTTTATTGAAAAATATTTTAGAAAAAATAACGGTTTATTGTTTGAAACTAAAGATAGTTTTTGTTGTAATACTGAAGGCATTATTTATGCCTTAAAATGTCCTTGTAACAAATTTTACATTGGAGAGACAAAACGACCATTCAAAATTAGGCTACTAGAACATGTTAGGGACACAGTTAATAAAAGGGAAGAAAGTGCAATAGCTATGCACTTTAATAAATTTTATGATGGCAATATCAATGGTTTAAAAGGTACTGTTTTGGAACAAATTGATACATATTGTGATGAAAATTAATTAAAAAATAAATTGCTTTTTAAAGAGTCTATTTATTTTTTAAAGCTTGGTACTCTGTTCCCTGAGGGGTTTAATAATGAAATTAATTGGAGGTTTTTTGTGTAGCATCGTATTGAAAGTGATTAATTATGCTTAATTGTATAATTGATAGGTGTATATAGGCAGGCAACTTTTTGTAAATGTTATACTCCTTGAAGGCTTGTGGAGCCGAGACGTCAGAGTGTATTTTAAATAAAATTTCCTGTGGATTACTGGCTGGTGGTTCTATTTTTCTACTTTGGTGCTTCAACAGTGTGGTTTTGCTGTAAAGGCTAATTAACTGCTTCATGCACTTAGTTCTGGGGCAGGTGACTACAGGCTTGAAGTGACCAGGAGCATACCAAATAGCAGGGTGCAATGGGGGTAGACCAATGGATAATGGCCCAGCTGATGTACATGTCACTCAATATAAACTCAGAAAGTAGCCTTGCTTAGTCAATAAAAATTACTGAGGAATATACTTTATAGAAAAAAACAGTAATCTTTTTCAGCAGTAGGGCAGTTTCTTTGTTGAGGGCTTAGGAGGGTGACGGGAATTAGAGCGCTGCTGGACCAAGATAGGTTTTTGTATTAAGGAGTATAAACCCAAAGAGATTTATAGAAAAACAGTAATCTTGTACATCAGTAGGGAGTTTCTTTGATCAGGGCTTAGGCAGGTGTCTGCAATTAAAGTGCTGCTGAATTGGGATAGGTTTTTGTATTCAGGAGTATAAACCCAAAGAGATATAAAACAAAACAATAATCTTTTTCAGCAGTAGGGTGGTTTATTTGGTGAAGGCTTAGGAGGCTGTCCATGATTAGAGCCCTGATGGATTAGGATAGGCTTTTGTACTTGGGAGTATAAACACAAAGAAAGTGGCAAGCACACCACTTGTGGGATGCATTGGATTCTAGTACAGGGAATAGAATTAAAAAAAATGTATGGAGGAGTAGGAAAGGAAAGGTAATCTGTATTCTAAATCTGGTTGTAAGATATTTCTGCAAAAGGCTGCTCTGCTTTCTGTACTAAGGAATTGATAAATTTTATGGCAGTCAAAAAGGGTAAGAATATTTTTTTACTTGGGTTTTTTGATATTCATGGTCATATTTATGTAAGAGCCTCACTTGACCTTTAGGTACTTAAAGGAGAGGACATGCTCAATGTGCTGGTTATATAGGGATGGGGGTTGAAAGATGAAGCAGATTGCTAAAGTTTTGGGGTGTTACAGAAAACATCTCATTAGCCTTTTTAATATTCAGGTTGAGTGTTTTATTAAATTACCAGTTATACAGATTGTCAAGAATATGTTGAAGGGGTGGAGCCTAGATGGCCAACTGAGAGCAGTGAATTTTGAGAGCTCCATAAACTAGTATAATAATATAGGAACATTTTATTATTTTCAAGTTTAAAACATCAGAAATCTATAGATAAGCTACTAGACTAAATAAATATCAATTCTGTTGGAGACATACAAAAACTTTCCTGTCAAGTAACTTGGGGATATATTGAGTCACTGACTGTGAACAACTCAAGGAATTCTCATCCAGATGCTGCTTTGAAAAATGAACTGCAATTGATGACATCTACCTTACAGGAAATATCTTTCAAGACGGATGGCTTTAAAAATGACTTAGAAAACCTCAAATTAAATTCTCAAAAACAGACTGATACTCTTAAGGAACTATTACAGCAACACCATACAAAAATAACAAATATAGACTTCTCTAAATGACATTGAAGGCAGACTCAAAGAGGAAGAATTCCAAAAAGAATTTCTGCTTAACAGAATACATGGCTGCTTAACAAAATAGATGACTTAGAAAACAGGGAAATGAAAAACAACATAAGGAGCTTTGGTCTGCCTGAAAACACTGAAGGAGAAGACATTATTTCAGTCTTAACAACCTAGATTCCTGAATTTATATACTTGAAAGAGGGACTTTCATTTGGAATTGAAAGGGCGCATAGAGCACTGAGGAAACCTGCCTCTTACTCAACAAATACTCCACCTAGATCCATAGTTATAAAATTTCTTTCATTTCTGGACAAGGAACTAATATTAAAATCTGCTTGGAGAAAATCATCCTTAAAATACAATCAAAGCCTGACAAGGTTTGACGATTATTCTTCCAGAATACTACAACAAAGGAAAAAAAGTCTGGCCAATAATAAAACTGTTCAAACAAAACAACATTAAAGCACATCTGGCCTTTCCAGACAAGATAAAAATATTTTTTGCCAATGAGATGAGAACCTTTAATGACTTAGAAGAAGCTACCATATTCATCAAAAACAACAACATAGTATCTATCCCAGAAGAAATGGAATGGATAGCCCCTACTCTTAAAAGAATAAAAGAAACAAATCCTTGGACTGATGCTAGAAAGAAGAAACAGAAAACTGATTCCAAGATAGCTGTCCTAAAAAATAACTCTTACAACTACATCTCTCAAAGTATCACCAGATATGGTACATCACTTGTCATCTGTTTTTTTTATTTAAAAAAAGGAGGGGTTCTTAAACAACTGAGAAACAGTAATGATTTATTCAGAATGTTCAAAGAGTCCACTAATTCTTTACAAACAAAGGTAGGTCAAGATGGGTTACTATTTACATTATATATAAGCCAAACAAAGCAACATATAATATAAACATAGAAGTTTCTATTCCCCTACTTGAGCTCGATGAATACTTATCTTGTTCATTTTTCATTGTTTTTACTTATAATAATTTAAGTAAGTAATTAACTAATTCAACAAGGTACCATTCATCAGAGTTGAAACTCAAATGTAACAAATTGACATCATATATAATAGCAGTAATAGTAGAATGTTTTGAAAAAAAATGTTGTCATGGAGACTAATGCCTTCTTCAGTTAAAGTATGATTTAGAAATGTCATGTATATCCTGGTTGAATAATAGTAGCAAGCTCTTAGTACAAATGTCATCATTATTCTGTCTAAACATAGTTAATATAAATTATGGCGGGTATCATAGCTTTGAGTGCTGTTTGATCAATCCTGATATGGTGTGTGTGGATGCAGCTGTGTCTGGCAGCTGTTGTATATTGCTGTTTTCATCTCCGGGAAGCTGTGGGTTGCAGCTTGTGATCAAGGTTTACTGATGCTTGTGTGCTAGGAAGAGACATTTGGCATTTTAGCCTGGATCCAGGGTAAGGGGGTGGATAAAACTGTGATTTGGGATATTTTGGCAGAGAATAGCTTGTTTATTCATCTGCTGAGTGAGAGGTGGGAAGGCTGGAAGAATGTGTTATCTGTTGTTGAGGTGGCTTATTGGGAGTTTTTTATTTATTTATTTTTTGATCTGTTTGCTCTCCGTTCTTTTCCTGACTGCTGCCTCGCTGAAAAGGAGGGAATGTAGGCTTGACATTGCAGTGAAATGAAGCTTTGCTTCAGGTGCATCGTGAGCCTCTGGTATGCAGTACACAGACACACTAACAGATGATTCTCGGCAATTTTTTTGGTTTAAAAAAAAAATTATATATATATATATATATATATATATATATATATATATATATATATAAAATAAAAGGGCTGTTTTAAACCACATGTACACATATTGATGGTCTCCCAACACTTTGTTTAGCTCATTAAGTTGGTTCTTGATAAAAATAAATAAATAAATAAATAAATAAATAAATAAATAAATAAATAAATAAATAAATAATAAAAACAATTTTAAATGTAAAATGTATTTTGGTCCAAACAAATTAAAGGCTTACATAAGAGTGGAAGTCTGAGTTGTTGTGAAAGACTAAGAGCACTTGGTCTTATGCAGGACCCTTTGCTGTGGTCAGAAGGTGAGCTTGCTTGGAAGTGTTGGGCATATGGGGATAGCTAATTCTAGGGGTGTTTGGGGTTGCCAGGGAGTGCTAGAGAGCCATCAAATTTCCCTCATGGAAATATCTGTGGGAATGGAAGGTGTGTTGAGTGGTTCACTGGCAGAGTGGCCACTGCATGGAACAGGCTGGTAAAATGGAACAGGACAAATATTGGTTTGGGTATTTTAAGAACAGCCTGGATACACACCACATGAACTTGTGAATGGTATTCTGGCAAAACTGGATGGGTATTGCTGCCCCTGCTTGAAGTACTGATATGTGTGTATGTAAGGATGGAAATATACTTATAACAAATAAGAAACTAGACGGGTCTCAAAATTTAAAGTCTATGGACTGTATAAACATGCTTGGAAGGATCTAATAATAAGAATAATCATTACAGCTTGTGGTCTCTCAAATAATTAAGCAACAGCCAAAAAAAAAAAAAACACACACATAATGGTTATGTAATGTATGATTTTAGTAAATCTAGACATAAAATATATAAGATGAAGCAGTCTGCAGAATTTAGATATTAAAGACAGGATTTAATAACATGGGCTTGTGTATAAAACCACTACTGTCTTAACTTGTCATAAATGACATACACTACATTGAACATCAAGGGGGAAGCATGATGATTTTCTCATATAAGTAAATATGCATAACAAGTCATGTAATTCCTTTAACTTGAATTGTAGTTTTTGTAACCCATCTTGACCATAAATAATACTTGTTACCAAGGCAACTAATGTTTATACATGACATCAAACTGACAAAGTTGTTCAAGAGAAACAATAGAAGCCTAAACTTGAAATGTCACATAATGTAACAATCATATTCTGAACAAATAGTATTAAATTGACAATAAACACTCAGTTTAATAACATGGGCTTGTGTATAATAACAC
Source organism: Protopterus annectens (assembly GCF_019279795.1). Taxonomy (NCBI): domain Eukaryota; kingdom Metazoa; phylum Chordata; order Ceratodontiformes; family Protopteridae; genus Protopterus; species Protopterus annectens. Next base: position 845,498,153 of record NC_056734.1, read on the forward strand.
TACTGTTTCAACTTGTCATAAATTGCATTACACTATATTGAACATCAAGGGAAAGCATGATGATTTTCTCATATAAGTAAATGTGCATAACAAGTCATATAATTGCTTTAACTTGAATTGTGGTTTTTGTAACCCATCTTGACCATGCATAATACTTAAGCTGTTACCAAGGTAGCTAGTGTTTTATGCATGACATTAAACTGACAAAGTTGTTCAAGGGAAACAATAGACGCCTGAACTAGAAATGTCACAAAATGTAACAATCACATTCTGAACAAATAGTATTAAATTGACAATAATCATTCAGTTTAACCTTTGCTGATTATACCAAATAAAATGTTGCCATTTAAATCTAAAAACTTTCAGTATATGCCATAAAATCAGAGCAAGAAAAAACAGTAATTACTGGCAGAGACACAAAAACGTCCAGAAAGCAGTCTCTGTAATAAATGAAAAAAGGACGCTGACAGCTGTAGATATCCAACAAGGCCTTTACTCAGTGCAGAACACAAGCGCTTTCACTAATAAGCTTCTTCAGGTGTATACTAAGCACTATAACACACACACCTTTTATACCAGCTGACATATCATATGTTCACATTCCTGAGATGCTCTAATTATCTTAAAGGCACTAACCATATACATTAAAAATATATTAAAAATATATATTTTTAAACACTTAAAAAAACAGCACTTCAACACACAATATCAATACAATATACTCAATTACACATAAAAAATATATGCACAAGCATTTAATACACAAAACATTTTGAATCATAAAATCACATATTACTACCTCCTAAGGGGCCTCTTCTTCAATCTGGGTTTTAAGGGAATACACTCATTCAGCCCATGCCCCTCAGTGCTTCTCAATTTAGTGATCCAGATAGCTTCCAAATTTTCTGTTCTATTACAAATGTCTCCTTGTCTTAAACTTTCTTGCAACAGACAAATGACCCTAAAACTGAACACATGTGAGTCATCTGGATCACTAAATTGAGAAGCACTAGTGATCCAGATGACTCACATGTGTTCAGTTTTAGGGTCATTTGTCTGTTGCAAGAAAGTTTAAGACAAGGAGACATTTGTAATAGAACAGAAAATTTGGAAGCTATCTGGATCACTAAATAGGTTACTAGGGCTATTAGGCGAGTCATACAGAGGGGGTCTGAATGGAGAGTGATAGGGGTCCAAATGGAGAGATGTTAGGGGTTTGAATGGAGAGATGATAGGTCAGCAAGCAAATGAGAGTAGTATTGATGGAATTGAATTCATCCTCAAGTCTTGGTGAACCCTGGTTTTTCACAGAAGATCACCAAGACAACACTGATATGTAGACTGCATTTTATATAACATATATATAACATATATCATGGACAGAAGTAAATTAAACAACAAAAAAGATAGCTGGGTGCACAAGACTTAGGATAAAACACACACTGGTGCCAGGACTAGAGAAATGACAGTGTAGAATCCTCAAGACATGGAAACATTTCTACAATGGGACTAGGCCAGGCCAAGGGTGTAGATGGTCCTCTTGCTGTAGGAAGAAGTAGCAGTCCACAAAAATCACAAAAAAGAGCCATAAAGACAATAGAGTGAACTACTGAGGATAATAAAGAAATTATACATTGTTACTATTATGCAGGAATCCATAATTTCCAGACAGAAGATATACAAAAAGATTAAGAGAGAAATTAGAGGAAAGAAAAACACTTCCACAAGAAAAACTGTCAGAAGTTTCAAATAAAAATGTGTGTTCATTAATGCAACAGATTTATGAAAAACATTATATAGCCCAAGAAACCTTGGGCCATTTGGAAAAAGAAGTGACTAAGGAACTGAGAAAATATAAAGAACAAAATCTAGGACTTTAGAAAGGTATAAAAAATAAATATGGACATGGGAAAGAAAGAGAGATCTAATATTGCGCAATATTTATGCAAAGGAGAAAGCTAAATTAATCAACACAAAAAGGCAGACCCAAAGATATTTGAAGAGAAATACAGGCAAACACATCCAGATATGGACAAATTCACAATAAAATTAAGATCACAAAGAGGGAACATAGAACAGTAGACTACCAAAGTATATGTTAAAGAAACAGAAGATGAAGTTATGGAACACTTGTGAAGGGAAGTATTTAGTGCAGAAAGTCTAACACAGGTTACATCACAGCACCATGAAACAAGTCCCCAAAGTAAGGAGAAACAGGAGCAGGAGACATCTAAAATATATGGACATTGGAAAGAAAAAGAGATTTAATATGGTGCAATATTTATGCAAAGCAGAAAGCAAAGCTATTCAATACAAAAAGAGCAGCACCAGAGATATTTGCAGAGAAATACAGGCAAACACATCCAGACATGGAAATTTTACAATACAAAAACATAAGACAACAAAGCCAAAATGTAGAGAAGAGGATAAGTAATGGTGAAGTTAAAGAAACAAAAACTGAGGTTATGGATTACCTTTGAAGTGAAGGATTTAGTCTAGAAAATCTAACTCAGATAACATCACAGCAGGATAGAGCAATGGATCCCCAAATTAAGGAGAAACCAGTGGAGCAGAAAACATCTGATCAGTTGCCATATGAAGATACTTCAAGCCTTTCACAGGAAACAAGTACAAATATTCAGTTGGAGTTGCACAGCAAGAGAAGAAACAGGAAACTGTAACAACTCTGACAGTGTTTAACCTTGTGAAGGAACTCACCAAGACTTGTGGAGTGACAGGCCAGTGAGCTACCATATGAAAAAACAATGGATGACAAAGAATGAGACTGAAGAGAATGTGGCACAGGAAGATGCCCTGGAACTTTCTATAGAATGACTGCAGCAAATGGAGACCAAAGAATGTGCCCTCAGTTTATAAGAAAATTGTCTAAGAGAAGAGTTGCTTGATTTAATAGAAATGGACAGATATAATAAGGTCAATGAAAAAAATACACTACAGAAGTCAATAAAACCCAAAAAGCTAGAAGTCTGATAAAACAGTAATTCAGGACAGTTAGTTCATAGAGATTCATGTCATATAACAGTGCAGCTAAGTTAATAAAAGATAAAACACAAAGCACAGGATAGTAAGGGAAAGGAAGGGGAGAAATTTAATGCCATCATGGGAATATCACATAGAGAAAACTATAAGCAATTAAGATGAGAAATGTCACTGTTAGAAGAGTATAGAAGAAGGAACAGTTCAACCAAAATACTCAGAAAGATAGACGTTATAAAAGAGATATGCAGTATCAGAACAGGTAAGGGTCTATTGCGCACTACTGCAAATAATAAACTAAAAATATCAGCACAGGCAGAAAAATCTAGAAGATGTGCAGATAAATATAAAATAAAAGTACAAAATAAGCAATTTATTGATGATCCAAAAATATTTTATAGAGAATTGGGAAACAAGCAAAAGGAATTGAAACACTGCCTAAAAAAAGAAGAAATAGATTTTAGAGAAATATCTATGAAGATCCTGTGAAACATAACAAAAATGTTAAATGGATCAAAGAATTAAAAGAAAGAATAAGAAGGCCAAATTATTGGATATGAAATCGGATGAAGTAATGGCCAGAAAGACTGAAAGAAAGTTAAGAAAAGCTCCTAACTGGAAAACCCCAGGCCCAGACACAGTACCTAACCTGGCTAAAGGTATTAACATCTGTGCATGAAGATTTAGCCATGAGTCAGAACTATTTATATGTACAACCTGACCAGATACCAGCCTGGTTAACAACAGGAAAACCAATACTCCTACTTAAGAGTGAACCTACAAGCTAGCCTAAAAACTGTAGACCAATAACTTGCCTTGCGATATGTATAAACTATACACTGGAATTGATGCCGACAGAATTTATAGTCATTTAGAAGAAAACTCAACCATGGCAATAGAACAAAAGGGTAATAAAAGAAAGTCATATGGAACAAAGGATCATTTTTTGTTAAGTAAAGTTATAATGGAGAACTATAAAAAGGGGAGAATCTAAATATGGCATGGATAGACTATAAAAAAGCATTTGACACCATTCCACATTCATGGGTTAATAAGTGCTTAAAAATGTATAAGCTAAACCCTACACTGATCAATTACATTGCAGTGACCATGAAACAGTGGCAGACCACTTTGCAGTTAAGCCACGATAAAGGAGAAATTATTATTCCAGGGATAAAAATTCAAAGGGGGATATTCCAGGGTGACTCTCTGTCATCGCTGCTATTTTGTCTTGCCCTTAACCCATTAAGTTGTCTGCTTAACATATTAGGTCATGGCTACAATTTGACTTCCAGAAAACAACAGTGTACAGACTTTTCATCTTCTTTTTGTAAATGATTTAAAACTGTATAGTTCATCAGATGAGGAACTGAAACCACAACTGCAAGTGATCAAACCTTTTTCAGATGATATAAGAATGTCATTTGGCCTTAATAAAAGTGCAAAATCAACCTTTAAAGCAGGAAAGCTGCAGCATCAAGAAAATATCAGTCTGGGACAGGAATGTGATATAAAGGAACTTGAGCAGGAGGGAGTGTATAAATATTTAGGAAGTGATGAAGGATCAACAATAAAACATGAACTGATGCAAATAAAACTTAGTAAGGAATATTTAGAAGACTTAAATTAATACTGAAAACAGCATTGAGATCTAGGAACAAAATCTAAGCTATTAACCAATTTGTTCTTCCTGTCCTTACAGTCTTGGAGTGATTAACTGGCCTCAAAATGTGTTGGATAGGTTTTTCAGGAAAACAATAAAGATGCTTCATGCTCATCAAATTATTTATACAAATCAGTGCCTACCAATAGTATATATTCCTCGTTCTGAAGGAAGTATGGGCCTCCGCGAAACTGATTGCATTTATAGATCTACAATCGTGGGACTACATACATACCTCCTGATCTCACAAGACCCAAATGTAGTGAAAGTTTTGAAACATGAAGAGAATGTAAGATGACCTCCCTGCTTAGTTTAACAGAAGCATATTGGTGTCAAGTGGTAACGGAAATCAAACTAGAAGTAAATAAAAATCAGGTAGGAACTGAATGTGCCAAAAAACAAAAGAAAGAATATAGGGTGAAGGATCAGATGAGAAGGCAAGAAATGTGGAAAATACATAAATATAGGTGCAGGTATAGAAAACTCCTGGAAGAACCTCATGTTGATCAGGATCGAATGAAGGAATGGTTAAGGAGAGGCAAATTCAAACCAAAAGATGAAAGATTAATATTGGTGGCACAAGATAGTGGACTACATACACATTGATTTACACAGTCCATTGAACGTGGGAGAAACAGACAAATATAGGTTTTGTAAAACAGAATTGGAAACAGTCGCCCACCTTGCTGCTGGTTGTGATATACTAATGTCAGAAGGACTGTATACTGAAATGCATAATAACGTGACAAGGCTGTTACACTGGGGATTGTGCAAACATTATAATAGTAAAGTAGCTGAAAATCACTGGAAACATGAGCCATAAAGCATCATAGTAAATGATGAAGTTTATATCAGATGGGATCATCCATTGCCAACGGTTCAAAAAAATAAATGCGAATGAACCAGATATTGTAGTCCATGAAAAGAAGACAAAAGTAACATTGATCATTCAAATTGCTACACCCAGTGACTACAGTGTCTTATGTACAGATAGACACAAAGTCATAAAATACCAGGATTTGCAGGCAGAAATGATGGCAATGTGGAAGAAAGATACATAGACAGTTCCAGTAGTAGGAGGAGCGACGGATCTTATAAAAAGAGTTTACAATCATACTTTGATATGTTACCGATCCATGTAACTCTGTACGAATTGCAGGAGTCATTACTGAGCGCATTGTGGGTAGTGCAAAGAACACTTCTGGCTAACATCAAAGAGTGAAACAATACTAATTTCATGAACTTTAATCATACTTTGACTTAAGAATGGGGTCCATTCCTGTCATGGTATTAGAAACCCAAAAGACTTGGAGAAATTAAAAAGGAAAAAGGAAATGTAGAATCATGACACAGACATTCCCTGGAATTGGAACATAATGTTCCTCAAAGGAAAACCAAATGGTAGAACTGAGTGATAAAAATAGGGGTGTGAGTAAGGACCATCCAATACAGTTTGTGGATAATCACTTTTTTGTGGAGCTGAATAAATATTTTTTCATTGAGTAAGTTGCAGACATTTGAAATAAGCAGCCTGAGTAACATATTTCTTATCTTGTATGGGGTATGCATATCACAATGATTTGGATTTCAGCTTTACCTTTCCCCTCCTAAATTTGCTATTTATTTTTTCATAATGTTAGGCTTGTCTAACATTACACATATTATTAAATAACAAAATAAACTTATGCAAAAATTCATTATCACTATCAATATGAGAGCTAGTAACTGAAGGCATCATATTATGAAAAAGAAGAAAATATTCTTCTTTCTTAATGTCTGGAATGATTTTTAAAGCACGGTGCTATAACTGTCAATGACTAAAGATAGAAAAAATTGTAGACTGGATTAAGAGTTGTGAAACCCCTGGGGCTGAGGATGTTGGAAAGGATATGGCAACCAGAGGTGAGAACAGAATGCAAATAATTTATGGGAAATTCCAGTGGACAGAACCAATAAAGAAGTTGTTGTCTGCTGTCATGTTTTGTCATGTCATGTTATGAGATATGATGTCATGTTATGTTACATGATGTCATAATATGTTATGTTGTCAACATGTTATGTCATATTTATCATGCCATATCAAGTTATGTTATGTTATGTTTGCTCACAGTTTCATAGTTCATAGATGTATACTAGGCTAATGTCAGTGGGGCCTTTGTAAGCCTAGTGATGCAACCCAAATGTATCCCATTAGTTATTGTGCCTTAGTGGTTATTTTAAGGGGTGCGTGTTAATTAGGACATGATTTAATGGCTGCCTCTGTCCATCAGAGACATAGTTGTCAGACCAGGGGAGAATTTCCAGTTTCACATCCACTGGTTTAGGTTGCACTTGAATAGGATTAGAGAATGTCTCTGCTTCACATGGATGGAAAGCCTATTCCAGAGACTGGGGACTCTCTGAGATATGTAACTGAGCTTCCAAGAGTCTCCTATTTAAGTCACAAGCAAAGTTTAAATCCTTAGATCTAGTAGTCCTGGTGCTGTTTGTTTTGCAGATATGCAAAAGGCCCACTAGTTTGGTATCCAAAGATACCTTGTATGCAAGACATACATTGCTTCTCAGCAGTCTGTAGGAAAAAGAATGTAGAGATAGGGCTTTGAGGTGATTTGCATAGGACATATTGTTTACACTCTGTATTCTTTTGGGGAGGAACCTCTGTGGACATTCCAGTTGTTGCATGTGCCTGGTCAGTTATATACAGAAGGTGGCATTATGCTCAATGATGTGTTTGATGATTTCTAAGTACAGTGGCATTATGACTTCCCTGGACCTAAATGCCATGTCCTTAGTTATAAGTTGAGTGAGATGGAATGATTTTCTACCAAACCTTAGACACATGTTGGTCAAAAGCTTGGTTACTATCTACATGGGTTGACAAATCATTGACTATTGTGTCTACTTTTAAGGGTGTTTATTTTTACTTTACCAAAGAGTTTGTACCTCATTCTGTCTAGTTAGTGGCAGATTTCTGTGTAATAGTACTATTATTATTTTGGGGAGGACAGAAAAAGTACTCAGTTAAGTCATCTGAAGGGTCAGTAATATTCTTCTGTGCATTTTCCACAAGGAATTTGCTTAGATACTATCACTCACTCCTGAACTGCACTGGGGCAATGCTGCTCGATGCATTTTGTAAACCTGCCCAGTACTGGAACTATCATCATAGTGAACAGATTTCACTTCATAGTCAATAACGAACTGACAAAATTTGTATACAACCTGATAAAGTTATTATTTCAAAACATGTCATACTGCTACAATAAAAATTGTATTTTTAATCCAACTGACTTCCATAAAACATAAAAAAGACTGCACAATTCATTCTAACATAAAAAAAGCATACAAAACATTAATGCACTAAACTCTAATTTATTTGGAAGTTTATGCATTCTGAATCCCTTTAAATAGGATTTTGATGCCAAAAGTCACGCATATTTTATGCCTAGTCACATTCATATCAATGCAAGCTACAGATGTCTCCCAGCTAATGAAAAAACCCTTGTTCTTAAGTCTTTTATACTCTCACAATAGTGGATACTATATACAGATGTGTGGCACTCTGGTCATCACACTACTACAGTAAGCAGTTATCCATTCCATAACATGACCTGAACTTGGAAAAATGGTAAGTGCAACTACCAGAATTAATCAATTAGTGTATGCATAATTTTTATGTTTGCATATTTAAACCTTTTATAGAACAGTGATCATGGCGATTATGCTCCAATATTTGGAAAAAGACAAACCGCTTATGCTCCAGACTGGTGCGAGACCTGACCTTAAAAAATGTTAAGCACTCCCTGCTGAAGTTTTTAATGTTGAGTCCTGTGCTAGGCACTATAATCTGCCCAGTACTGGAACTATCATCATAGTGAACAGATTTCACTTCATAGTCAATAACAAACTGTCAAAATTTTTATACAACCTGATCTTCTTCTTTTGGCTTTTCCCAGTTAGGGGTCACCACAATGGATCACCTGTCTGCTCATGATTGCAGTGGAGTTTTATGGTGTCAAGTTGCCAGCCTGGCACCCAAACTTCCACAGAAGGTACACACACACACACACACACACACACACACACACACACACACACACACACACACACACACACACACACACACTCACGCCTAGGGCCAATTTACAGTGTCCCAGCAACCTACAGCATATCTTTGGGATGTGGGAGGAAACCGGAGCACCAGGAGGAAACCCATGTGACCACAGGGAGGACATGCAGACTCCGCACAGAAAGCACCCCAGCCAAAGATCGAACTGGAGAACCTCTTGCTGTGAGGTGGTAACGCTAACCTCTGCACCACTGTGGCCACCCTTTTATACAACCTGATAAAGTTATTATTTCAAAACATGTCATACTGCTAATTGTATTTTAAATCCAACTGATTTCCATAAAACATAAAAAAGACTGCACAATTCAATGTAACATAAAAAAAACATACAAAACATTAATGCACTAAACTCTAATTTATTTGGAAGTTTATGCATTCTGAATCCGATACCTGCGGTGGTGGTGCTGCGGTAGCGTTGTCGCCTCACAGTAAGATGCTGTCAGGTTCGCTTCTCAGCTAGAGCGTCTTCTGCATGGAGACATGCGTGAATGGGCATACCTTCGTTAAAGGTTGTGCATCAGGCCTGGCAAGCTGGTACGTAAAAATCAACTGCCAATCATTTGCGGATCGGAGTTCCGCTGTGGTGACCCCTAACCGGGAAAAGCCGAAAGACACAAACATGCATTCTGAATCCCTTTAAATAGGATTTTGATGCCAAAAGCCACGCATATTTTATGCCTAGCCACATTCATATCAATGCAAGCTACAGATGTCTCCCATCCAATGAAAAAGCCCTTGTTCTTAAGTCTTTTATACCCTCGCAATAGTGAATACCATATACAGATATGTGGCACTCTGGTCATCACACTACTAAAGTAAGCAGTTATCCACTCCATAACATGACTTGAACTTGGAAAAATGGTAAGTGCAACTACTAGAATTAATCAATTAGTGTATGCATAATTTTTATGTTTACGTATTTAAACCTTTTATAGTGCAGTGAGCATGGCAATTATGCTCCAATATTCGGAAAAAGACAAACCACTTATGCTCCAGACTGGTGCGAGACCTGACCTTAAAAAAATGTTAAGCACTCCTCGCTGAAGTTGTTAACGTTGGGCCCTGTGCTAGGCACTATGATCTGCCTCTATCAACTAGCAAATAGCACTGACTGAATAAAAGATTTGCTTCTGCCTGCTGTCCAAACAAGTAAATTGTCTCTAACTTCTTCTAAACACTCAGAAAGTTGCTAGGATTACAGGATGTGCTCACATGCATTTTCTGAAGGATATAAACTTGGAGACTCAAATGTATGTTATTATTTAGTGATTTCAGTTTTCGGTGATTTGTCTGAAAACTGCAGATTTTATGAAGAAAAGACCAAACATATAAAGCAATTAACTGGACCTTCTGTGAAAATCAAGACAGTTGAGAGGCATGAAAGGTAGGTGTATATGTAACAGATAGCATTAAGCTACCTTTCTGACATTGTCCACTAAGTGTTTTATGGCTTTGAAAGCTAGCAAAACACTTAACATTTTTTTCTGTAACTAGTAGTACATGGAGCAGATAAAGCTCCATGCACTACAGAGAATTATGGTCATGTTACTGATAATAACCTTGAATTATTGACATGGATGACAAGATTCACCTCTTTTTTTTTTCAAAACAAGTTTATTGTTTTAACATATAAGAGAAATATCATAACAATTTTATACAAATAATTAAAAATAGGTATTATTATAATATTCAACAAAACAACTAAAGTATTTACAAAGACATCCACTACAATCAGATCAATTAATTAAACTAAAATACTGTGCTATTGAAATTAGAATTTTTTAACAAATTTTGTAAATTATCCCATACAATAAAATGTGATGTTTTTCTAGTTGTTCTCATTCTAATTGTGCTTATTTCCATATGACACATTATATTCATAACATTTTTAAATTCATTGAACGAAGGAGGTGTATCTGAAATCCAATTTCTAGTTATTATTTTCCTAGCCACTGCTAGGATAGACCATAACAAGGGAAGCTTAATCTTTTAACACATTGAGGTACAGGTGTGTTGAATAATATAAGAGACTTAGAAATAATGAAATTATCTGTAAAAAGAGCCTGCAAAAATTCATTAATTGACTTCCAGTATTCTTTCAACTTCATACAGTCATAAAACATATGAGCCCAGTCAGCATTAATTTCTACATTACATCTCTTACATAGATTATCTTTATTATTAATTTTATTCATCATCAAAGGTGTATAAAAGATCTATGTAAAAATTTCCATGTATAAAGTCTCCAGACAATGGAAGATGTAGTTCTATAAGCAGATTCCAATATATATTGTTTATCTTGTTGAGTTGGTGGGTCCCCATTAATAGAGGTGAAATAATTCCAGTATGAATCTACATTGTAAAAGTTTCTTGTCTGATAATTTTATGTATATATGAAAGTTTACCTTTATCAGAAACTTTATGCTGTAAATTTATTATCAAGTAATCAATCAGTTTTGGAATAGATTCTTTAACTGTTATAGACATTAGATCTATTCTATCAATGAGATGTTGTCTAAAGATCTGAACCTCTAACCAGCAAGTTTCTCTTAGATGAAATTCTTGTTTTAAGAAATCTAGATTTTTAACTTTATTATCAGATATCAGCTGATACCAGTACTTTAGATTATTATCTATAGCTAAATGAGCTCCTTCAGAAGTAGATGACATAAGCATACCCTGAGTATAAATTATAGGGAATACAATAAAATTCCATTCCCTATACTTAGGGTGCATGAATATAAAGTTACGATAACTAATAATAATATTTAATGGGTAACAGACCATATGTTTAGGTGTAATAGGTGAAGTACAAAATTCCTTTAGCAACCACAACATGGAGTTATTTATAATCATATTTTTATGTGTTAAGGAGATTTTCATGAAGTGCATACTAATTAGCTCCCAATAATCTTTCCATTTTGCGACATATGACCGATCTATTAATAAAGTAATAACTTTTATAATAGAAGAGATAATATATAAATTAAAGTCTGGAAAAGAAATACCCCCTTGAGACCAGCTATTAGTATGTTTCTTTAATGCCCATAAGAAATTTAACATTAGTGTATTCAGTTTCTTGATAGTTATTTTTGTAGGTGAAAGTATTATTGATTGTATTAAGTATAAAATTTTGGGGAATATTATAATTTTAATAATTGTAAGTCTCTCCTCCATAGTAAAAAACATATTATTCCAGGTATTAAAAAGATTTTGTATATTAAGAAAACAGGTATTATAGTTATTATATATAATAGATTTAATATCTTTAGATAGTATTATACCTAAATAAGTTATCTGACCTGAGTTGGGTACATATTTAGTAAAATCACTAATGAGAGTATTTTTTCGTGTATATATAGGTAGTATTTTAGTTTTTTCTTCATTGAATATTAAACCAGAAATACTTTTAAAATTCATCATTTTATCAAATAAAGACTGCATAGAAGAATTAGATCCTGCTGATGTAATTAGAACATCATCTGCAAAAGTTGAATTTTTGATGTTGTATTTTCTTCTATTTCAAAGCCCTCTATGTCAGTACTGTTTCTAATCAAATTAGCCCAAGGCTCCATTACTAAAGTGAATAATAGTGGAGAAAGTGGACATCCTTGCTTTGTACCTTTAAGAATGGGTATTTTTGTGAAACATATGTTCCTACCTTAATATAAGCCAGCGTTCCTTTGTATAAATGCTCAATTAAATTTACAAATGCATCAGAGAAATTTGTGCATTTCAGTAAGGTAAACAGATAGTCCCAACTTACTGAATCAAATGCTGAACCTATATCAAGACTAATAAGTGTTAAATCTTTCTTTTTCCTATTTGCAAAATCAATTAATGTTAAAGTTCTTCTTATATTATCAAAAGTATTTCTATTTACAATGAAGCCCATCTGATCTATGTCTATAATGCCGGGATAATTGTCTTCAATCTATCAGCAAAAATACTCATAAACATTTTATAATCAACATTAAGTAATGAGATGGGTCGATATGAAGAACATCTAGTTGGATCTTTATTAGGTTTTAAAATTGGTGAAATAAATGTATATTGCCAAGATGGGGGTTATTAACTCAGTTTGGGCCAGAATAAAAACCTTATGTATTAATGAATATGTAGTTTTAGAAAGGATTTTATATATCTCTGGTATAATACCATCATTACCCGGTGCTTTGTTTGATTTAAGCTTATTTATTTGTGTAATAACTTCTGTATATGAAATACTCTTGTCCAATAGTTTAATCTGTTGTTTATTAAGCTTTTTATTCATGTTTGTGGTTATAAACTCCTTTATTTTATCTTTAGGTTCCATGTTAATGTTGTTATGGTTAATCTTGTGAAAGTGATTTCTAAATTCGTCCAGTATTTCTGGTATACTAGAAACATTCTTCTTTTCCTTAGAGAAAAGATTTCTTTGATATGGTTTTGTTTATTCAATCTTTTGTTTTATTTTTAAGTCTATGTAAGTATTTGGGGCTTATTGAATAAGACAAAACTTGTATTTCTCTAAAGTTATTTTAACTTTATGAGTTAAAATTTCTTTGTATTTCTCATTTAGTTTGTTTATTTCTTCAATAACTTTCTTGTCCATAATATTTTCTTTATTATTATGCTTATAAGAGTCCAGTTTACTTTGAATATCTAACAATTCCTTATCCCAAGATTTCCTTTTGTTATTATACCATCTGATACTTTGTCCATATAGATATGATTTTAAGGCATCCCAAACATAGACAATGGAGACTTCAGGAGTATTATTTATGTCTAGAAAATGTTGTACTTCTGAAAGTATATATTCTTTATAGTCTTTTAGCTGAGTTAAGTATGCTGGTATCCTTTTGATCTGAACATTATGAGTATTTTTTATCATGAATTCAAAAACAATTGAGTTATGATCAGATATAGGACATGAAATGATTTTGGAATTAATTAAATCTGTTACCATCTGGTTAGAAATAAAGACCCTATCTATTTTTAAATAAGTTTTGTATCTGTAAGAGAAAAAGGTGTATGGTAATGATTTTGACTCTATCTGATTATTAATATCATTCAAATGATAAGAATTAGCAAAATCATTTAAATGTTTTGCATTAGATGTAATTCTTCTTTTCTTTATAGTGGTAGTATCACTTTCATGTAGTATACAATTAAAATCACCAGCTAAAATAATATCCCCTATAGAGAATGATATGATCTTATCAATATGATGTTTCACTGTATTAATACCAATTCCAGGTATCCAATATACATTAATTAAAGTGTAAGTCTTCCCATTAATTTGTATTGTAACCATACAAAACATTCCTTTGTCATCCTGATAAGACTTAATGGTTTTAGGAATGGGCATACTTTTATTCCATAAAATAGTCACTCCTCGTTTTTTCTGAGTGTGCTCTGAACTAACCAATACTGTATACTTATTAGTGGCTAGTTTATCAATATCTTTTTTCAAGAGATGGGTTTCTTGCAGGAAGACTAGATTGGCCTTGTGTAGATTAATGTATCTTATTAGGCTTGCCCTTTTACACGGATTATTCAATCCATTAATGTTTAAAGAAATTCCTTTTAAAGATGTCATTTGGCATTTTTAAAACTCAAGAATCTTATGATCGAAATAACAAATAACCAGATAAATAATGTTACATCTCCTCTTTTAGGTGTACCTTTAAATATAACTGTATTTATTAAATCTCTTATGGGATTTTGTATAGGATTCAATTTTGTTTGTAGTGACAATGAGTGTACAAAATATATTGTGGATGTCAAAACTATATACATATAACAATGAACAAGTGAAAATAATGTAAGGATTAAACCTTGCATCCCGCCTGGAGTTGAAAACTCCAACTTAGAGCAGTATTTACTACTCAAGTTAACCCCCTTACCCTAAGCAGCAGTACCTCAGCTACCACCTTATCAATTTAATACTAGTTATATTTAACTGAGGTTAACAGTTTTCAATTCAATTATCTATCAAGACAAAACTACACATTTGGTAAAACAGCATCATATAAACTAAAATAAACTTTTTTTTTTTTTTTTTTAAAAACTGTTCATACTATTATATAGATCTATGTAATATATAACACTTGTATTCTAATAGCATTCAAATAATCTTAATGTTAGAAATCAAGAGGAGAGAAAATTATGTTCTAACATTCATTTAAATCAAAAACTTTGGCTAATATGATTCAGACATTACATGCATTAAGATGCATCTATTTTCTGTCATGTGAATTCTATCAACAGCTTCCAAAAATCTTGAATTGTTTGTATATGAGCATTTACTTAAACTCATTATTGTCAATAGAGTAAAATATTGTATTCATAAAAATTATTATAAATCATATTGCATAGTTATGCAGATTCTCAGAAACACCTGCGTTATTACCTAAAAAAAAAAAAGCCATCACACACATAAACACAGACACACACACATACATATACACACACACATATACACACACACATCCACACACACACACACACACACACACACACACACACACACACACACACACACACACACACACACACACACATACATATACACATACACATATATACATACACACACACACACACACACACACACACACACACACACACACACACACACACATACACACATATATATATATATATATATATATATATATATATATGATCTCACTGAGTTGTGTCTTTGTAGAGCACAATCCTACTTGCTGTCCCTAGAATAAATCTGTCTGCTTTATACAAAATAATGCACAGCAAACACATATTAGTAACCAGATTTTACAATCATGCTAACCTACTGCTTTAAAATATATCACATGACATTTCTTCCAGAATAGAGTTATAAGATTATTTATGCTTGTCAATCAGATGAAGTAAATGAGTTATAGTAAAGTATATGTTTGGGACACAAGTTTTTAACACAGATTATTATGCTACTGTTAAGTAGATTTTCAAAAACATTTAAATAAATGTTTCATTTTCTCTGCCTTCTAAAATAAGATATTTACTTGCTACAAGAAACTACATCATCTAAACTCATCATAACTGACATATTTTATGAATAGAGTATTTTTCCTGAATCTGTGGTGTGTCAGTGTGATAACCTTGTCAATGTTTATACTAACTGCTTTCAGTTTCTCTGTGAAAATTCTGTGAGTGAAGCTTCTGAGGAAACTCATGGACACTATGCATGAGACAGCCCACATCCCAGATTGTCTACCTTAACATTTTGGCGGGAAACTTATTAAAACTTGTGGCAAACATTCATTTTGTCAATAGAGTAAAATATTGTATTCATAGAAATTATTATAAATCATATTAGATAGTTATGCAGATTCTCAGAAAAAAAAGCCATCACACTCACACACACACACACATACATACACACACACACACACACACACACACACACACACACACACACACACACACACACACACACACACATATATATATATATATATATATATATATATATCTGATCTCACTGAGTTGTGCCTTTGTAGAGCACTGTCCTACTTGCTGTCCCTAGAATAAATCTGTCTGCTTTATACAAAATAATGCACAGCAAACACATATTGGTAACCAGATTTTACAATCGTGCTAACCTACTGCTTTAAAATATATCACATGACATTTCTTCCAGAATAGAGTTATAAGATTATTTATGTTTGTCAATCAGATGAATTAAATGAGTTATAGTAAAATATATGTTTGGAACACAAATTTTAACACAGATTATTATGCTGCTGTTAAGTAGATTTTCAAAAACATTTAAATAAATGTTTCAATTTTTATGCCTTCTAAAATAAGACATTTACTTACTACAAGAAACTACATCATTTAAACTCATTATAACTGACATATTTTATGAACAGAGTATTTTTCCTGAATCTGTGGTGTGTCAGTGTGATAACCTTGTCAATGTTTATACTAACTGCTTTCAGTTTCTCTGTGAGAATTCTGTGATTTGAAGATTCTGAGGTAACTCAAGGACATTGTGCATAAGACAGCCCACATCCCAGATTGTCTCTCTTAACATTTTGGCGGGAAACTTATTAAAACTAGTGACAAACATTCATTTAGCAGTGTAAATGCATCTAAACATGACAGAACCTCCACAATGTATTCCACAGATCATCACAGCCTCTATGCAAGTGAAATTAAACTCAAAATTACCAACAAGTAATAAAACTCAGCATTCTTCTCCCAACTCAATTTTCATACAAATCCTATTATTCACTGTGCCCACACAGTCAAAAGCATTCTATATATTAATAAAGAAAAGAAAAGAGAGTAGAAAATAAAAGGGAGTGAGGCAGAAATAAAAAATGTAAGAGAAAGCTGTAAGAAGTATATACAATGGAATGTTACTTACTGTTTATATTAATAGAGTTAAAAATAAAACATATTATTTACTCTTATTTAGTTCTGATTATTATTAGTTAAAGCATGACAGATTATTTACAAACAAGCATAAGCAGTATAATCAAGAAAGTATAATTAGAAATAGCATTTGAAGAACTTATAAACTTTTACAAGAAATAAATATGTTATTATTCTATTAATGATATTTTCATTACTGTTCTCTCCTGCCCTCCCCACCCTTTACCCACTACATAATCTAAATAGAATGTCATTGTTTAAACAAAGAAAATAATAAAAGAAGAAGGAAAAAAAAGGTAAAGATAAAAAAATGTATCAAATTACTAACCTTACTTTTTCAGAAAGAAAACAAATCGAGTCACAGCCTGCCATTAAATCCTCAGGCATTTTGACTGGTTATGAAACAAAACATTTCTTTGCACATAGAGAATAACTTTGATTAAATCTTTTCCAAAATATTTGTGGCTTTCTGGAAATGCAGGAACTATATTCAAAAAGATTAATAATGAACTAAAATGATGAGAGAGAAAAAAACATATAACAAATCATTTGTTTTTAGTCTCTTCTTCTTCTCTGAAGTCTTCCAGGAAGCTTCAGTTGCCAATCTCTTTAATGAAGAACTAGCCCATTCCATTTCTTCTATTTTATCCAAAATCCTTTTTTCTTTGACAAACGGTAAAGCAGAGTCTAAATCATCGAAGACCTTAGGACCATCAGGAAGGAAGATTTTAAGCTTGGCAGGAAACAGAAGGTATGTTTTAAACTGTGCCTTTTTAAGCTCCCGTATTAGTGGCAGAAAAACTTTTATTTTAGCAATTACCATGGAAGAATAGTCATTGTCAAAATGCACAGTTGTCTCATTAAACTTAACAGGAGCTTTAGCCCAAGCAGATTTAAGAACCATCTCTTTATCAAAGATGATAGAAATCTAACTATAACTGATCTAGGATAGTTTTAGTTTGAGTAAGAATTAGCAATAGAACTATGTGCTCTTCGATACCAAAAGAGAATGCTTCTGGTAAATCTAAAGTTTTAGGGAGCCATGTTGTTAAAAAGAAGTAATATTGTTACCTTCAATATTTTCTGGCAGTCCAAAAATCCTAATGTTATTGCGCCTAGATCTATTTTCCAGGTCATCCAGCTTTGTTTGTAAATGTGTATTTTGTTTCAGCAGAAACTCAATGTTGATTTCCTGTTCTTGTATTTTATTTTCCATGTCATTCACAGCTTCTTCTATGCCTGTCATCTGGATCTTCTGTTGTTGCAGGTCCATATGTAACAAGTCTATTTGTTTTGTAGTTTTTCTATGAAAGTGTCTATTTTAGTATCCATTTTATCCATCTTAGCAGTAAGTTGCTGGACTATAATTATCAGAGACTGAAGTTCTTTCTTGATGCTGGAGTCTTGAGAATTTGTCTTACTGGAACTCATTTCAGACTGATAAACTGACAGGAAAATTTCCAAAGTAATTTCTGACAGGAATATTATTAAGATTTCCTTTCTTTTTTAGATATAGTTCAAGAACTATATAAAACAAACATATTTAGAAAGAAAATTACTTCAAGAATTAATTTTTTAAGTAATTAATTCCTGTCAATGTAATGAAATTGGTGGAGCTGAAGAAATCTGCTGCTATCCTGTGTTCATCCTTGTCCACCAAGATTCACCTCTTGAGCTACATTATCCAGGTGGATTTCTTGGCATCCATGTCTCAAACATATAATAAGCAGGTTACGATCGACGACCCAATCATAAGCCATTATGTTATCTGTCAATATGGTGAGTAACCGCATTTCACACCATGGCATTAAAATTCCCTCCCCAAATACAGCATGCCTTGAGTTTCTGTTAGCAGTATTCAGCAATCTTAATTTCATTCTGAATGTTACGTTATGCTTTCAGTTCATCTAAATACTACACAGCAAACCACCATACCTTTCAACCTGTTAGCACCAGTAATTTGGACAAAGCCAGAAAAAAGGGGGAATAAAGACTCAGAAACAAGGACAGGTTTTAAAAATGACTCCTGTAAACTTAGAAAGTTACTTGAATAACAGGTTTTGAATTAGTATGGATTTTCTGACATATATGAAGTCCGAAACTCAAATTTATGTATTTATTTAATGACTTCAGTAATCACCAATTTGCTCGAAACCCACACATTTTATGAGGACCAGACCAAAAATATGAAACAAAAATCTGGACATTATGTGAAAATCTGGACAGCTGACAGGTATGCAAATAACTATGCATGTGCATATATTTATGATAACAATTATTGTTTCTGTGGTAACTTGCTACTGAAGAAAGAACTTTCTTTAGTTTTTGCATGCTAGAAATATTAAACAGCACCTGTAAAACCAGCAAAAGATAATAAAATCCTTTGTCAATATTACATTTAAAATGCTAAGACAGTCTATACTCTGACACAGATACATCAAAAAGAATGTAGTTTAAATAAAAACAATTGTAGGCTTTAGAAATGAAAGTACTCCACAGGTGAAAGCATGTGTAGGTCTTAGAAATAATACAAAATCCAGTAAAAAACTGAAAACAAATCAGCTGCTTGCTTATACAGATCATCTGTCATAGATATTAACTTTTATGTGTGTTCCTTGAGTATATTTCTGGAGCTTAGCAAAAAGCATTTCATTGTTGTTAGTACTAAGAAAAGGGAGGTGCTGGCAGTTTGCCAAAACAAATTCATTACTAATTTTTATTCCTCTGACCCCGTATCACTTGCATTTATTTTTTATTACCGGGATTGACACATTCCAGTGATGTGAGTGAACATTAAGTTCTATAGAACTGTATCACATAGCAGTGGGAATATTTTACAGAATAAATGCATATGAAATTGCCATTAATATTCTGAAATGTTAAAAAATACAATATTTAATATTAAATACTCACTGCTTTTAAGTTTTAGTCAACTTATGAAAATACTGATGAAATACAGCTAAACATCATAAATAAAACTGCCTATGAACTGCGTCCAAACACAAAAACCTGCACTAAATTGTGATGAAATCAACTTTATTAAGTTAATTCTTGCAACATAGTATTTCAATAATTTCCTAATACATATTTATTAAACAATTCTTGCAACATTGCAATTCAGTCATTTGATATCACATATGCAAAGCAACACAATGATAAAACCCAATAATAAAAAGCAATTAGCAGGCACATTCACACTGTTCACTGGCAATCATTTACACATTGGTAAACTTACTGATACCGCTCACTAACAAATGTCCTCAAAAAATCAAAAGTTAGCAGTGCAACTGCCAACTGCTTTCTCTTGTACCAACATTATTTCCGGACGGAGTTACAAATGGCAGCCTCCCCAGAAGAGGTGAACATCCAGACAGATAGACAGACACACACACACACACACACACACACACACACACACACACACACACACACACACACACATGCACGCACACACATGCACACACACACACATGCAGATGCACATATACATGCACACAAACCCTCAGATATACACACACACACACACACACACACACACACACACATATATATATGTGTGTGTGTGTGTGTGTGTGTGTGTGTGTGTGTGTGTGTGTGTGTGTGTGTGTGTGTGTGTGTGTGTGTGTGTGTGGGGTTGTATGTTTGTGTGTGTATGTGTATGTGTGTATATATACACACCCCGCTCCCTACCCTACCACTTCATATCCTGTTCCTCAACACCTTTCTGACACTGCCCCACCATTTCCTTAAACTTAGCATTTAGATTATTGAAATTGGTTAAAATAATTGTAATGATAAACTAAGAGCTATGTACAGAGGCTACAAAGAGATTTTAGTGAAATGTTATATTTTTACAAGGTGTAGAAGCTGAACAGCATATGGATTTGCCAGGTAAGTTGCAGCTCTGAAGTATGGATAGGCTTGAAGGAGGTCATCTCTGCCATGATGATAGATGTGGAACTTGCCAAAACATTTTATAGCGTGTATTTTTATCACAAAGATGCTACCAAGATTATTGAAGCAATGGAACCTGGAGAGCAATAATCTTAATTTAGAATATTATAGGAGTCTTTTGCTGATGTTATTCTTCTGTATACAATGCTCTTTTAAATTTGTAACATTTTAGAGGATAAATAGGGGTTGCCCCCAGGCAGACATTTTTGTCCATGAGCTCCTTCAGGGGTAGGCAATAAAATGTGAGTAGGTGAGGAGAGGTAATGATATAGTCTAAATATGGATTCACTTCAGAATCTCGAATTCCAGAAAACTCGAACTTCATATGGTCGAGACCATATGATCAAGTTTTCAGAATCTCAGAATTCCAAAGTAAAATAAAAATAAAAACACATAGTTTCTTAAATATACCAACTCCGAGATTGCGCTATAGTGGGGAAAAGGGAATTCTCCCATTCCGCGCTGTATGCAGAAGCGCAAAATGGGAGATTTCCCATTTCCTTGCTATAGTGCGATCACAGAGATGGTATATTTAAGTAGGGGGGGGGCACAGGGGAGCTTGCCCCCCTGCAAAAACATTATATTCAACTAAATTAAAGTTTTTTTTTTTTTTTACACTTTAGACTTTCGAGTTTCTGAAAACTCAATCATATGGTCTCGACTATATGAGGTTCGAGTTTTCAGGAATTCGAGATTCTAAAGTGCTCTCTCTGATTTCTAAGGAGCATCTCCATTTCTCCAACTAGCTGCAATTTTTGATTTTCCCTGTATCCCTATGACATAACATTTCCAAGAGTTTTCTGGTTGTTCAGCATACCCCATTTGGTCAAGAGCTGGTCCCATAGTATTTCACTTCTGCACATCTCCAAAACCTATGTTCCATTGTTGCGTTCCCTTCCCCACGCCTCCAATATATAGTTTTCTCTCCTCACTTTCTATCTTCTGGGGAATAAATGCATCTTTTTAAGCTTATACAAGTCTCCCTATCAGCTATTCTTTCTCCACTAGACTGACATTGTTTTCAGACTGCCACCTTCTCTGTATTGTGCCTTTACATTGCCTGTCTATAAGAAAAGTGTAAACTATTTTTTCTCTCTCCCTCCTGATCTGACACCATTTCTTCCACAGGGCTTTTCTTTTCATATTCTTGTCCTTTTGATAATTGCTTGTATTTCTCTGTAGCAACCTATCCTCCAGCCTGGCATAACTCTGCCAGTTTGTCTCTCAGATTATTTCTACTGTCACTAGACTACTGAAGGGGGAAACATGATTATTCCTAAAACATGATTATTCCTTACCCTTCAGACTCTAACAGTTGTTGGCAACTTCCTGCAACAACCAATTTCTACTTTTCAGCTACCTGGGACTTGAAAAAAATCCCCACTATTGCTTGCCTCATAGTTTATCACTATTTGGGTTCCCCTACTTCATGTATTCCTGCCTTGTTAACCTTTCTTGTATGTCCTTTAATAATATACTTAAGTCTCTGGCACACAACTTCCCAATGCTCTCCTTCATTGGTTCTATCTCCACTTTTCCAGTTACTCCCCTCAGCTATTGAGCAAAACTGAATGTAGAGGTCAAGACTTCTTCAAAGTCTGCTGGCTCCTAACCTCTCATTTTTAACTTTTTTTTTATGCCCACTCACTCCATCCTTCAGTTCCCTCTCCCCACTACCACTACAGATTACTCACCACTTTAGGTTTTAAGGGAGATGGCCAGGAGTTCAACTATGTGGGAGATCAAGGATGAGGCATCGGTTTTACTGAAGCAATCTTTCCCAAGAAAATGTTTATTCTACCTTCCCCTTTCCAATTTGCTGTGTAACTTGATGGCTAATAACTACTTTTGTCAACTAACTTTGCTCAGTACAGTATTGATTACCTAATACATCTCTTTTTATTGATTTAGTAATACATTAGAACTCTCAGCTTATACATCTGCAGACATATTGCAGCCATATTAAAACGTCCTTAAGAATATATTAAAATAAGCTAATAGTATGTTTGGGGTTGTGAAATCAGACACTGACAAAATTCTGTGATTGTAGGGGGGTAGAAATAGAAAGGGAACTGAAAAGATAATATTTTACTTTTATCTTGGATGGAGAGAAGCATGGAGGTCTGCTAAGTAGCAGGGGAAGATTTTAGTAAAGGGGACCAGGACCAACCTATGGCTCTGTGCAGAAGTTCACTCACATCATTACGGTCATGCTACTGCAGGTCTCTGACTTCAATGAAAAGAAAAAGTAAAATACTCCAGCGGTCTACAGAATAACACGCAGACTTCATCCTACGTAATGTACGTCTTTATTGATTGTTGACTGACTAGAAATGCCTAACCTGGAAATTTCACATTCAGTGAAGTTCTGGGGAGAGATGTCCATATAATAAAAACATGTAAAATCAGAAACAAAATTATAATGTCAGTGATAAAGGAAACACACACATTTCTACTTGAAGAATACTGCAGGCTGTAAGGGTGACAAAGAGAAAATGCCTTTTTAAGAAATGGGCATTGAATGGGAACTGAAGAATAAATTTTATCTAGATAGACAGACATATATACTTTGTGTTCAAATGGCATTCCATTTGAAGGCATTCTGTGATGACTAAACTCATAGAATGGAATGCATTCCAAACAGAATAAGACTGGTATTATTGCAAGATCGCTGAGTACCAGAAATAGGGAAATGCTCCCCTTTTTTCTAGTATTGTGCAATGTCAGAGTTGGTATTTTTAATTTATCAGAGGAGTGGGGTGCAGGGGGGGCTTGCCACCCTGCAAAAAATCCTTTTTTGAGCAGTTCCTTTTATCAAACAGTTTTGTTCAATAAAACAGACATTTATGTGGTTGTATTTCAACCACTCTTCATGTATTGATATATTTTGTGCGATCGACATATATGGGAAACTAATTTAGCATAACCGGAAATGCGAGTGCCACAATGTCGAACCTTACAATAGCGAGTATTCGCTATTGTAAGGTTTGACAATGTGGTCCAGATCACGCTATAGTGGGGATCGGGAAATGTACCCTTTCCCTCATTGTAGTGAAATCTCAAAGTATGTATATATAAGTAGGGGGGGGATGTGGGGGCACAGCCCACCACATGGAAGGGGGTGCAGGGGGGCTTGCTCCCCTACAAAAATTGTTTTTCAATGTTGAGTGGATGTGAGCAGTTCAATAAAGTCGACATTTTCGACATTCAGCTTTACTGAAATGCTTAGTTCGACATTTTTTGTGTTCAGTGTTCTGATTTCCAAACTTAACACTCGAACACAGTGGATTTGATTATGTGATAGTAAACCTATATATATATATATATATATATATATATATATATATATATATATATATATATATATATATATATATATGGGTCTACTTTAGTTGACCGAGACGCCACTTCGCCGACACGCAGAAGACCGAGACCAAATGACCGAAAACACACAATACCGACAACTCACAAAACCGAACACCATAACACCGACACACAAAATGTAAACTACACATTTCACACAACTACATATCCACTAACCTTAACCCAAACCTTAACCCTAAGGTCCGACACTACCGCACACTTACCCTACCCGCACCCTAACCCTAACTCACTTTACCCACCCCTAAACCTAAAGTCCGTCACTATCGCACACTGACCCTATCTGCACCCTAACCCTAACTCACTTAACCCACCCTAAAACATAAAGCCTGTCACTATTGCACACTCACCCTACCCGCACCCTAGCCCTAACTCACTTAACCCGCCCCTAAACTACACTCCGTCATGCGTCACTATCACACACTTACCTTACCCGAACCCTAAGTCCGACACTACCACACACTCACCTTTTCCGTACCCTAACCCTATCCTTCACTATCGCACACTTACCGAGTCGCGCTCACACGTTCCCCGTGTCGGTCTTTCGGCTGTCGGGACTTCACCTTGTCGATCACCTTCGTTTTTGGCGTGTCGGCGAACTGGCATCTCGGTCAACTCAAGTAGATCCATGTATATATATATATATATATATATATATATATATATATATATATATATATATATATATATATATATATATATATATATATATATATATATATATATATATACATACATACATACATATAAATATATATATATATATATATATATATATATATACATACATACATATATATATATATATATATATATATATATATATATATATATATATATATATATATATATATATATATATATATATAAATAAATGAAGGATGAATTGTAAAATTGTAGGCTGGTCAGTAGGACCATGGTAGCTGTGAACTTATTAAAGTCTTGCTTAAGTAGAGGAAAGAAAACATGCAACATCATATAAAGACATCTGAGAAAGCAGATTATGAATAGCTATGAATAGCTATGCATACCTCAGGGTACATTTACATGGCTGCAGAAAGGTTGCAGTTGTGGCCATTGCAGTCAAATGTGAAAATATTCACTTTAGTCACATCATCAGCTGAGAGGAATGGAAATTACTGGAAAATATTAGAAAAAGTTTATGTTGTTATTTCTCACGTCTAGGTTGGACAGTCTGGAGCAGAATGAAATGGCTTTGGCAGCAATGCATGTTGAGATGCCTTATCCAGAAAATATTGAAATACTGTTTCCTCCCTGTGATGGCTAGAGTAGGGCATGCAATCTATTGGCCATACAGGGAGAGTACATCAAGCTGCTATAAGGATTCCAGTGGACAGTCACCAAAATGGTATATGACAGGGAATGTAGATAACATGCTTGGGTCGGGGTACAATATTTGGAGCTCTTCTCTCTAGAGATAAACAGTGACAGGGAAGACATGCTGTAATGGCATAAGATAATGTCAGGGTTATGCGAAGGGGTTGCCCCATATAATATGTTAAAGATGGAGGAAGATCAATGTGCAACAGAGTATGGAGACCTCTTCTTCCTGGAGCAGCAAAATGTCTTCACAGGGAATGTTGGGGACCCAGAGAGTAAACTGCCAAAATGGGTGGTAAAGAAGGGAAATGTCAGATGAAGAAAAGTTGAGTGGGAAAAGAGAAATGACGGGAGGTAGAATGTTAAATACACAGGCAGTACAGATTATATAAACAATACATTGCAAGCAGTCAAGTCAGAAGTCCATGTAGTATTCAAGCATAGTTCATAAATGTTTTTCAGTGAACTCATAATATCTACAATTCCATATTTTTACCATGGGATTGCAAGCAGTTGCAAGTTGTTAATAAAAATGGCAATACAAAATGTGCTACAAAAATAGAACCTACATGGTACATGTAGTATTACATATCTGAGGTATAGTAATAAACATTCACATCCTGGACATTGATTAATTTAATCAAGAAAAAGTTCCAGAGCTCTGTCACTTATAAATATAAGTAAGCAAACAACAGAAATAAATCACTTTTTTACTGGCCTTTAGAATTTCAACTGGCTGTATCTTTACCAGCATACTGAACCATCTAGATATATTTTCTTATACTGCTGACAAAACTAAAAGGTTTCTTTAAATAAATGTTTGACTTTTATGAACTTAGATAAAAGCTGTCCCAGCACAGATGTCTTGGCGGAATAACAATTTTGGTAAGAGCTTTTTATGTCCATCCCTTATGAATACTATGATTACCACAACAATGAAAAAAGCCATCTGAATCAGTGAGACTTGGTAGTTTAATTTTGTCACTACTTTTGGGATGTTTTTGCTGTGATTGTAAATGGTATCTGGAAAAAGATATAACAAGGGAATGCCTGCTTCTGTTAAACATAACATGTGTTTTTTATTCTGAGATGTTTTGATTATTAGATGTGATCACATGCTGTGTAATCTGATCTTTGTTAAGTACTCACATATATTTTTACATAGATCAGATTAAGAGCAGTGACCTTTAATTACATAATCATCCAGAATTCCAGTTACCCAAATACTAGCACTTGCCCTCCTTTAGACCCTGGGAACATCAACACTCTTCAAAAATTGTTTGACCAATATTTGACATAATGCTTACTATATCTGAATGCTAAATTATTGACTGAAAAGAGGTATTTTTTTTATTATTCTAGGTTTTACAACAAATAAACTAACAATGCTCTTTCTGTGACTTAGCGTTGCACATTTCATTTCTCTTTTTACTTTATTGGATTGAATTCATATTTTAAATGTGGTAATGGTATTACTTTCATCTTGTTGCACATTACCAAATGCATTCTGATATCACACAAGTGGTCAGTGGTGAGGATAAAACTCAAAATGATTTACATGTACATGTAGTCTATGTTTAAAAATACATTTTACCTTCAAAATGCATTTAGTTTTTCAGAACAAGACACCCGAACTATGAATGATATAAAGCCATGTAATCTCACTGGGTGAAACATGCACAATCTTATTCGTATTACAGATCACAGACCTATTTTAGAAAGCAGATCATTTAGTGTTTTTAGCCATAAGTTGGGTTCACTAGACAATATAAGATGTCAAAATGTAGTATCACTTTAGCCAGGAAACAAAAACATAGAAAAGCATGTCCATGTCCACTGTATACACCACTGATAGGCCCCACCATTGTATACATACCAGTGATGGACCACACCACTATATAGATCAATGATGGACCACATTACCATACATACTACTCATTTACCATACCACTGTATATACCAGTGATGGACCACACCACTTTATAAACCACTGATGGACTACACCATCATATGCATCACTGATGGACCACACAACACATAAAAACCTACATTACTGCTTAAGGGTATCACAGTCCCACCCCCATCCCCAACTTCACATATCAGCTCTAAAGACATAGCATTTCTGAGTAGGTTAAATAAAACTAATCTGAAAACTAATTGTTTTTCTGCACTGCTCTTTTGATTTTATTATTATTGTCATTGTTATTGTTATTTTTTTTTTACTTTCTGCCTCTGGTGCCACTGACCTCTGTCTGTCAAACCACATTAACGAAAAGAACCTATGACCTGCTCTGCTAAGGAGTTTTGGCTTATACCCTCAGTCTTCACTTGCAATGTATGCAGTTCTGAGCAAGTCCCGTATTGGTCTTACCCACATTGTACCTAAGAAGACGCATGTGTACCTAGGTGGCTTATTTCTTTACAAATCACCAAGTGGTACGCAGTACTTTGTTAGTAAGAATAATGATATGCCATCTGATTTACTGATCATTCTTTGCCACCCCACTCCCCTTTCATATATGCTGTCCCTAACCTTAGACCTACCCTTCTTACAAACCACAACTTATCTTGCTAAAAGCCATTTCCCTAACAGTACCACTGCACAAGACAAAAGGACACAGAACACATGCAACAGCAAATAGGCATAACAATAAATCTATCCCCGTACCTGTCTTACCCTAACTCATGAACACTTGCACACACACACACACACACACACACACACACACACACACACACACACACACACACAATCACTATAACCTTTTCAGTCAAGCATTCTTTTTTTTGCACATTCCTTCTTACAAACACTATAAAAATAAATATTCAGTCATTTGAGTATTCAGTCAAAGGTGTTTTCAGTGTTATGTGCTTTCAGTGTTTTGCTCCACTAAAAACTTATCAATCAAATGTGCTTTCAATACTTTGTATGTATATATATATATATATATATATATATATATATATATATATATATTATTTACACACCCAAAAAAAAAAGAAATATATATATATATATATATATATGTATATATATATATATATATATATATATATATATATATATATATATATATATATATATATATATATATATATATATATATATATATATATATATATATATATATATATATATATATATATATATATATATATATATATATATATATATATGTATATATATATATATATATATATATATATATATATATTTTATATATATATATATATATATATATATATATACACAATTTATGGGTTTTAGTCATTTTATTTATTTATTTATTTATTTATTTTTATTTATTGTCGTTGGTTTACCAGGATAGTCCATTGGGCCTTAAAGAACCCGTTTTCAATGGAGTCCTGGGGAGAAAAGCTCCAACAGAGTGTATTTTCAACATTTAGCAGTAACAATTTTTATACAGAGAGTTATTAATAATTATATATACTAAAAGTAGAACTAATCACATTTAGAAAAGCAATCATAACAGTTAATACAAAAAGAAGAAACCTACAAGTAATGGAATAAATGTAAAATATTAATACTGATTAGAGAACAAATTTCATAGCTACAGGTGTAGAGTAGAGCTAGTTATGTGGGGTGGGAACAAGAGCATTCCCACTGTGAAGCTAGATGAAGGCGGAGAGACTTTTTGAAGGCAGAGTGGTTAGAGGTGGTGCGGATGAGTGGAGGTAGGGAGTTCCACAGGCGAGCGAGGCTGAAGGAAAGAAAGTTTTGCCTGGGGGATGAGTTGGTTTGTGTACTTGAGTAGATTTTGATTATTTGACCTTAGAACTCTGTTAGGTAGGTGCATTTTAAAGGCAGAGGAAAGAGAGGGACAGAGGGAAGGGTTGAGAATAAGCTTATGGGCTAGAGTTAGTTGAGTGTAAGTTAGTTGATTGGGAAGTTCTAGCCATTTTAGGTTATGGAGGGAGAAACAATGGTGGGTGGAGGACTTTTGGCTGGTGGCGAATTTTGCAATTTTGTTATAGCAGGAAGTAAGTTGTTTTTTTAACACGGACTGAAGATTAGTTAGTAGTGGGGCACCATATAGCAGGGATGGGATTAGGAAGGAGGTAGAGAGAGTGATTTTAGTGGCAGATGTGAGGTAGGCATTCTGTCTATAAAGCATGCCAAGTTTTTGGTGTGTTTTTTTGATGTTGATTTGCAGGTGGGAGTTAAATTTAAGTAGGTTATCGATTTGGACCCCGAGTAGTTTGGTTTCTGACACAATTTCAAGAGGTGAGTTGTGTTGAGTAGTAATTGAGAAAGTATCCATGTCAGGAGGGATGACTTTAGAAGGGGTAAATAACATTAGTTTGGTCTTGGTAGCATTGAGAGCTAGATGATTACAAAGCATCCATTGCTCTGTGGAAGAGAAAGCATCTTGAGTAAGTTTTTGTAGTGTAGAGATAGAAGAGGCAGAACAAATAATAGTTGAATCATCTGCATATTGGATGATGCTAGAGAAAGGGATTGATTTGTGGAAGTCATTTATAAAGATATTGAAGAGAAGAGGACCCAGTATGGAGCCTTGGGGAACTCCTGTAGGGGTACTAAGGAAAGAGGAGGTAGCTTTTTTCCATTTTACAGACTGGCTTCTATTAGATAGGTAGCTAGAGAACCAGTTCAAAGAGGAGGAAGATAGGTGAAGATTAGAAAGTTTGTTTAAGAGCAGGCTATGTGAGATAGTATCGAAGGCTTTGGAAAGGTCAAGAAGTAAGGTGGAAACAATTTGTCCAGAGTCACGGGCTTTATTTACAACCTCAAGGAAAGAGAGGAGGGCTGTCATGGTGCTATGATTGGGTCTGAACCCGTGCTGTGTGGGAGTTATAAGATGGTTGTCTAGGAGGTGGGGAAGGAGCTGAAGTTGGACACATTTTTCTAAGAGTTTAGAGATGGGGGACAGGATGGCTATGGGGCGGAAATTAGTAATGTTATTATTGTTACCACCTTTATGTAGAGGTATAATAAAAGCTTGTTTCAGATTTGGGAACTGTGTATTCTAGTAGTGAGCGGTTAATTAAAATGCTAATGGGGTAGGCAAGAGTTTCAGCAGCTATACTGAGAAAGTAAGAGGGGATATTATCTGGAGCATTGGTACATGGTTTCAATTTCTGAAGGAGTTTTTTAATAGTTGATGTTGGTATGGGATTTAGTGAGAAGAGGGGGCAGTCAGGAGGGAAATTTGGGGAGTAGGAAATGATAATAGAGTTTGTGTAGAAGAGGGGGTAGGGGAGATTGTGGGTGAGGAGTAGGGTGAAGAAGTAGAGATAGTGGGGGTGGATGAGGAGGTATTAGATAGTAGAGAGCAGTTTGAGAATGAGGAGGTTAATTTAGAGATAGAGTCAATAAAGAAGGAATTAAATTGGGTGGCTAATTCATGTTCTGGAGCATTTGGGTCTGGGGTAGGAGTATCTGGTTTACTGGGGTGGAGGAGAGTAGAGATCCCTTTCCAAAATTTCTGTGGGTTGTTTTTATTCTGGTTTTGGAGTGTAGAGAAATAGTTTTGACGATCAGAAGTAGTGAGTTTCTTTGCTTTGTTTCGGAGCATTTTATATTCGTTAAGGAGTGGTATTGTCTTGTGTTTTTGGTAGCGTCCCCAAACTTTGTCTCTTTGTCTCATGATAGCAAGAGTAGTTTTGGAGAGCCATGGGGCTGATTTAGTTTTTATTCTTTTAGTCCGTAGAGGAGCTTGGGAGTCAAGTAGTTTTAAGAAAGTTGAGTTGAAGTGTGAAACTGCATCGTCTAGAGATAATGTTTTTAGACAGTTCCAATTAATTGCTTGTAGTGAGTTTGAAAAAATTAATGGGTTGAAGTTTTTATGGTCACGGATAGTAATCAAGCATGTGTTAGGTCGACAGCTATCTAATTTACCGCATATGGTCGACTAGGCAGTTGATTGACTGAGGTGTGAGATGGTTGGGAAATTTACCCTTACCCCATGAATGTGTGATCTCAGAGTTAGTATATCCAATTAGCAGAAGATGTGGGGAAGGTGTAGCAGGGTTTGCTTCCTATAATTTTTTTTTTTTAGCAGTTAGATTTGTGCATGCACTGAGACTGTTTCTTGGCGCAAGTGTAGTAAGTACTGTGCAGGTTACACTGTTTTTGAGCTTTTGTGGTTGATGTTATTACAGTAGACTTTGGGTGTTTTAGCTTAAATGTGGTACATACAGAGAAACTGAGAGAGAGAGAGAGAGAGAGAGAGAGAGAAAATCTCTCTCTCGTCTCTCCCTCTCACTCTCTATGTATGTATGTATGTATATATATATATATATATATATATATATATATATATATATATTTACATAGAGAGAGAGAGAGAGACAAAAAGTCATATAGAGTTCATATTCAAATGACTGATGTACCAAAAGTCTGAAATGCAAAAGACTGAACCCAGTACATCAAACATCTAAAATACTGAAACTTAACAATTCAAAAAGGAACACAATTACTTCTTTTGATCTGTTAATCCTATCTCTAATTGTAGTCATACATGGCAAAATAGTGGTAGTGTTACATGATTTGTTTTTCCTAAATTGAGGTTCTGGGTTGCTGTTAGGGGCAGGGATAAGGTCACAGTTAGGGGTAGCACATATCAGTATGGTATATATAAAAGGCAAGGTTATATTGAAGAACAGGTTGTCTAAATACAGAAGGATAGACAACATGAACAGGCCTTTACAGAAAGTAGCCCATTTTGCTACACACACACACACACACACACACACACACACACACACACACACACACACACACAGAAATATACACACACAAACACACACACACTCACACACACACACACACACACACACACACAAACATAAACACACAAACATAGACACACACACATACACATACACATATGCATGCACACTCGCACACACATACACACATGCATGGACACAAACAGAAATATACACACGCACACATAGGTTCATAGGTTCATAGGTAGGTACTAGACTATCGGCCCAAGGGGCTAAGTAAGCCTAGCCAACAAGGTTCCCTGGCTTACACCACCCAAGAAAGTTAATTTCCTGTGCCCCTGTCGAACAGAGCCACACAAGTGATCCCCGGAGTGTATTTCCTATTTCCCATCCATTCATCAAGATTTTTCTTGAAGAGTGCTAATGAGGAACTTTGCTTGACATATATGGGTAGCTTGTTCAAGAGTATAGGAAGTCTCTGGAACAGGAATCTATCCCGCCAGCATGTCCTATTTATTGTGGTGACAAGGTTTAGGTCCCTAGAGCATGTAGCTCAATGGAATTGGGATTTCTTTAGGTGTAACATGTCCAACAACTCTGGATTTAACATAGCTTTATATGTTAGGCAGAGATCTCCTCGGAGTAGGTGATATGCTACAGAGTAAAGCTGGAGTTTTTTGAGATGGTCAGTGTAGGGTATCTGTTTGAGGCAGTAATCCTCTTTGTAATGTACTTCTGTGGCCTTTCCAGCTGCTGCAGATGTCTTGTGAGGTACATTCCAAAAGAGGCATTGTACTCTATAATGGGTCTAATGAGTGCTGAGTAGAGGGGAACAATGACCTCTTTTTTCCTGGATGAGAACCCTTTTGTGATGAGGTATGCCACATAGAAAGATTTCCTGACTACTGTGGTGATGTGATTATCAAAGGAGAGACTACTGTCCACCTGGGTCCCAAGGTCTCTTATCACACATTCATCATTAAGTAGACTGCCGTTTATGTGATAGTTCATGGGTACAGAGTTTTTACCAAAGGGGATGACAATGCACTTTCTGGCATTGAGCTTGAGGCCATGTCTCTGACACCAGGCATCTATCTCAGTGAGGCCCTTCTGTAGGATGTCCACATCATTTGAGGACTCAACTTTGGCTCCTAGTTTGCAGTCATCTGTGAACTTCATTAGCCAGAGGCCTTCTGTGTTAGCCTGCACTTTAGAGAAGTAGATACCAAATAGGAGAGGTCCCAGGACTGAACCCTGTGGTACTCCACTTGCCACTGGTTTGAAGTTATATTTGGAGTCTGCAACTTTTACAGTGTGGGTTCTGTCAGTGAGCCAGTTGGCAACCCATCTTGTGACATAAGAATTTATACCTAGTTTAGTGAGTTTAGCTATAATTCCAGAATGGAGGATGGTGTTGAAAGCCTTGGCAAGGTCAAGATAGGCTGTGTGAACAAACTTACCCTCATCTACAGCTTTGGTCACTGCCTTAAATAAGTTGATCAGCTTCAGAAGGCATGATCTGCCTTTCACAAACCCTGAACTGGGTGGGGTCCAGAGTTTGGAGGTTACCAATGTCTTTGTTTATGAGTTCCATGATGATATGTTCCTTGGCCTTGCAGACCAAGTTTGTCAGGCTAATAGGGCGATAGTTTCCAGGATCATTGGTGGCTCCCCCTTTGTGGAGTGGGATAACTGTTGCTGTGTGCCATTCAGTGGGCACAAAGCCTGACATGAGACTATGATTGAACATTGTGCTTAGGTGGGGAGCTAGTTCATTCTGAAGTTCATGTAAAATACAGCCTGGAATGTTGTCCGGTCACATGGTTGCTGTGTTTTTGGTTTTAGAGAGTGCAGCTTTTACCTACATAGATGTGATTGCAGGACTCTGCATTCTTCCTGTATAGATATGGGCCCTTTAGGGGGTGAGGGGGCTAAAGTTAGCACTGAACTATCTGCCAGGATGTTGACAGTATCAGCTGGTTCTGTAATTTTCGTGCTGTTGTGCTGTAACTCAGAGCAGATCTGGGTGTTGCCATTGAGATTCTTGACATAGCTATAGAATGCTTTGTGGTTGCCCTTAGAATCAGTGGGAATTTTGTTTTTGTAGCTGGCTTTGGGGGATCTTATAAGGGATCTCAGCTTCTTACTGAGGCTGACCAGTGACCTCATCCACTCATGGGATTTTACTCTCTTTTGCAACAGTTTCTTCCTTCTGTTGTAGAGTTTGTTTATGGCAGGGGACCACCAGATTGGCTTCCTTTTTTTTTGGAGGATATCATCTTGGTTCTGTTTGGGATAGCATGATCCATGCACTCGTGTAAGTGTTTATAGAGTATATTTGTGTAGGATTCAGCAGTCGTAACTGTATTGTCCATCTGCATGGGTGTCATGAAGTTTGCCACTTCTGTATCAAGAAGCATGAAGTTGGCTTTGGAGAAATTTTTTACCGTGGTTTCCTTAATGGAGGGTGGGGGCGGGATGCAGATATCTAGGGTGATTAGCTTATGGTCGGATCTGACCAACGAGGAGTTGATTTCAGGTGTGGAACACCGGTCACTCATGTTAGTAATGATTAGGTCTAGGATATTGTTGTCCCTGGTGGGGGTGTGGATAAGTTGATCCAGGGCATTGGAATTTATGAATTCCAGAAAGCGTTGAGCAAAGGAGTTGGTACATGAGTAGTTTTCCCAGTTAATGATGGGGTAGTTGCAATCGCCCATTATTAGGGTGTTTGGTTGAACCCTAATATTTTCCAGTATATCAAGAAAAGAGGAGTGGGAATCCTGATGCATGGTGGGGCATTTGTAGCAAGCTACAATTTGGATTGCAGTTTTGCCCAGAGTTAGTTGCACTTGGATAACCTCGGATGCATTATGCTGTGCAACTAGCCTGGAGGTGTGGATATCCTTAATGAATATGGACACACCTTCATCTTTGGTGTTCTGGTCCAGGTTAGATGGCCAAAAAGTGTGGTATGAGTTATAGCCTGGTAATGTAGGGGTGCTCTCTAGAGCCTTGAACCAGGTCTCAGTCACTGCACAGATATCAATGTTCTCCATTTTAAAGAGTGCCTCGAGTGAGTGCATTTTGAGATTTAGACTTCTAGTATTGAGTAGCATTACCCTCAGTTTTTGCTTGCCTGTTCCTGTTATGGTGGTGAATTTGTCATTTTAACCTTGCCTAAAAAAGGCACTATGGGGGCGGCAAGAGCCTTAGCCAGTATCCGGAATCCCAGGTGTGACAGGTGCAGGCCATCTCTGGCAAAGCATTGTGGTCTGTCGACCATGTTTTCCCAGGCAGACAGATACTGGATCCCCTTAGAATGACACCAGAAGCTTAGCCAATTGTTAAAGTCAATCATTTTGTACTTGTACTGTGGTGTCATTCTGGGTGATGGCAGGATGCTACTCAGGGCTAGGGTCATACCTGCCTGGGCTACAAGATCGGAGAGCTCTTCCATGTCTCTTTTCATGTAGTCCATGGAGCTATGTCTCAGGTCATTCACACCAACATGGACAATGACAAAGTCATATTTGTACTTGTTGTGGAGTGACCTGAGTCCGTGGGTTATGTGGCAGATCCTGGCACCCGACAGGCAGCTGACAGTAACCTTCTCCTTGTTTAGCCTGGTGAGTGGGACACCAGTGTGCCCGACTATAGAGTCACCTATGACTAATGTGTTGGGTACGTTGGTTTGCCTTATGGGCTGTGGTTTATTGCCTCACTGAGTCTGTGAGCTATGTGTCATTTGGGTTGTGTTGGGGGGTGGAGGTTGCTTGCGTTTCTGCTTTGGAGGTCTCTGTTGCTTGAGCAGATTATTATTGAGAGCCTGTATGAATGTTTTTGTGTTTCTGTGTGGATTTTGATGGCATAGGTTTAGTGGCACTATGTGATGAGTGTGGTGTGGTGCAAATGTTTACCTTCACCTCTTGACTGTCAAGTTCAGTCTTGGTTGGATAGAGTTTTACCTCCAGTTTGGTTAGATAAGTGCATCTCTCACAGGTTGTGGTGTTGGGTGGTAGGAGGAGAGGGTTTTCTGTGTACATGAGGCAATTGCTACATTGCCCCATGATGCCCAGATTCATCCGATAGAAAGGAGAGAACACTAGGAGCGGACCCTTGGACTTGCCTGAATAAAAAACTACTTTCCTCTAGACAAGTGAGGAAAGTGAGTATAAGAGCATACATATACTACACACAAGACACAGATGCAGATGTAGGAGACTGCTTTTCATATCTTATTTCTGCTTCAAATGGTAATGCTAATCCCTTGAAGTACAGAAACTGAAACAAACTATAACATTAATATAAGCAGTAATATTATGCAGTATAAGTTATGAGAAACTGTGTTCAGTGCTCATTTTGTCACACTTGTTTTAATTCCATGCAATGTTGGAGCTGCTATACTTTGAGTTTAATTAGGGAGTGATAACAATCAGTTGTATTCCCTACATTATTATTCAGTTTATCATGGAACCTTGGATCTGCACATGCATTAGCCCTGTCCTGTATGAAGAACAAATGTGCATTTAGGGTAGGTATAGTGTTAACTCTTAAAGCATTTGAAGCAATCAGTAATAGATACCTGTTTAAATGTATAAATTGTATTTCTCACTGTAGAAGACATCTATTTTAGAGAACTTCTGTATACATGTACTACTGTACTGATTATCATCTTTTGCCATGTGTTCTAGTCTCTCTTTACATGTTGTTTTTCATTTTAGAGAACATCTGTTTTAGATAATTGTACACATCTATTGATGTCACCTGTATCCACCATATGCACTCTTTGTTTAATACTTTTATCTCTGGCTGAAATGTCAAATATTCTTTATTCAGATGTGTTTTATCATCTGTTTGAGGCTGGCTTTTCTCACTCTTCATTTTAAGTGGAAAGGTCCGTGTATTATCATAGGTCTGTGAAGTGTTCTGTGTCAGAGACCCGCCATCACAACCTTTATGCATTTACCGTATGATATTATTAAGTCATTCAATGATCAAATGGTTACTACTTACTTTGGAAGGCTGCATCTATTTAATGTGAGAGTGTCACAGTGATTACTGGGATATATTTAACCCTGTTCTTTCTTGTGATACTTTCCACTTCTGTTTGACATGATTCCAGAACTGTCTAGCAGTCTGCAATTACATTGACTGGTGTAGTTTTTCAGACAGTTTTAATTTTTATAAATGTAGTCTCATTACAGATCAAAACTAAAGGTGGATATGATTGTCTTTAGGATTGCTGAAATCCATACCTCTCAACCTCTTAGTGCAAGAAATCTGGACAAAGCCTGACAAAAAGGGGGAACAAGGCCCAAAAATAGGGACATATTTTAAATATTACTCATAAACTTAGAAAGTTGCTAGAGTAACAGGGTTTGTTTTACCATACATTATCTGAAGGATATGAACTCTTAAACTCGAATATATGTCATTATTAATTACTTCAATCCTCGGCTCATCTCAGCGATTTGCCAGAAAAATACAAATTTTAAGAGGAACAGATCCAAAAATATGAGCCAAAAATTTGGACATTCTACAAAAGTATGTACAGTTGAGAGGTATGCTGAAATCTGAATAGCACATTTAATAAGAAACATTTTAATTACTGTGTTATAACACTTGTTTACTTTTCAGATACCAAAATAAGTATTGATAGGTAACAGAGCCATTTCTGAATCTGGCAAGAACAGACCCATAAAAAGTAAGAGATAAGCTACACAAAGGCTGAATCATTTCTGATGGGCACATACAGAAATAAAAATAAAAAATAAAAAAGCATAATTACTGTTAGTAAAAGGTTTGCTGAAAGTACAGTATGATTCTATTTTTTGTTTAGAATACAATCTAAGAAGTCTGGATAGACAGTAATAGGTACAGACATGAGTAAATATATAATAATTGAACTGGAACTGAGCAGAGTGGTGTAATGTTTAAGATCTTTGCCTCACAGATGCAGCATCAAGGCTTCAGTCCCTGACCTCTAGTCACACTTTGTGTAAGGTACCTCCCAAAAACATGCTTGGTGTTTTTGCATCAAGCATGGGAAGTACTGAGTTTGAAACTGAGAGGTTTGCTAAGAGAATGCACCAGTTCTTCTGAAATGGAATAGAGTCATGAGCAGAAACACAGACTGAAGGTGGTACCTCTCATGCTAAGTGGGTTGACGATCCAGCCTTATCTGACCTTTGCCAGGAACCAGTGATAACAGTGGGTACCTTATGAAACTCAGCTGAGTGAGAGTTGGATGCAAAACCAAACAACATATCAAAAATGAACTAAGGACTACTACACCGAATATAGGTTCACTGAATGGATGCAGATTTGAAGTGGATAACATAATGGTAGGCAGGAAACTGGATATCTGTTCTACTCAGGAAACAAGGTGGAAGGACAGCACATTGATGTCTTGTGGCATGAAGTCCAGCCTAAAAATGGTGTGGGAAATGTGGTGAAGCAGATTCTTTTGCAGAGCAGGCAGTGAAGGATGACAGCAGAAACAATAACAGACGCATGACAATTAGACTTCAGTGTGGGCGTATAGCATTCTTCATGATCTCAGCCTGTGCTGCACAGCAATGCTGTGATTCTGAGGAAAAGAGGGCTTTCAGGCAGCAGTTGTAGAAGTTCCTCAATAAAACATGACAAAATGAGTTGGTCTTGATAATGGCTGGCCTGATCATTCATACTGTGTCAGACAGAAGCAGATATGAGGGTTGGTTCGGTCCACATGAATGGGACATTAAGAATAAAGCACGAAAGGATTTTGTGGACTTCTGTCTGATAAAAGGCTTACTGGTGGTCAACACACTGCTCATCAAGAGAGACATTCACAAGATGGTATACAAGAGTGACCAGCATGCAACCCCAGTAGGCTTCCTCTTACTAAGGAAAAGGTTATAGTGTTGAATCAAAATGTACAAACTCATGCTAGAGAAATGGTCAGCCTCCAGCATAAACCACTGATGCTCACAATTAGCTGCAAGCTGTGATCAGAAAAGGCTCTAAGGTAACAAAGAATAGGCTTAAGAGCTTGTAGATGACCAGAGCAAAAGCACAGGAGTTCAAGGACGTACTCATGGCTGTATCACCTTAGGAAAAACATGAAATAGGTGGAACAGAAGAAGAGGAACACAAATTGCATCATCTCAAAACAGCATATATGATGATGATACAAGCTGCTGAAATAACGTGCCTAAAGAAAGCTGGTAGTGGAATGCAGAAGTCCAGGAAGTCATCAAAAGAAAGGAGGAGTGCAGGAAGAAGTTTAAGACAGAAAAGGGGTCCAAGCTAAAAATAAAAGGAATGTCCACCAGTTTATGGTAAGTGACTCAACAAATGGCACAAAGAAGCTCTGTCACATTTCAAGAATATGACAGAAAAACAAAAAAGATAGTTGGCAGATACCTCTCATAAGAGTCAGTATCAAAGCTCTGCTCAACAATCCAGAGGATATCAAGGGCAGATGGAAGGAATACATAAAGAAGCTTTTGAATGAGGAAAGCACCATAAAAGGGGTATTATGACATGAACATTTTACAATGAAAGAGGGAAGGATAGTCCACTCTATAATAAATAGGAAGCAAACCAAGGAAAATGAAGCCCGAGATAGTGGCAGGCTCAGATGAAGTCACAGTAGATTGATTAACAGGTGAAATGGCTGCTGAGAATACCTCTTACACTATAGAGTGGCATATTTCAGGCAACTGGAAAATAAGCATTCTGCTGTCAGTATACAATAATAAGTGGCATATTCACAACTGTGAGAAGTACACAGGCATCAAAGTCCTAGGGCAAAATATTAAAGTGCTGGAGAGGCTGACTGGTAAATGTTATTAGTAAATGAATGCACAGAGTAATAGAAAGTGAAATAGCAAAGGTGCACTTCAGGATGTACTACAACCAACCTGATGTTTGCAGTCAGACAGATAGTGCAGAGGAAGCTAGAGATAAGGGAACAAGTCAATTGCACATTTTTGCACATGCAGAAAGTATGGGACAATACACTTCTGTGATGGTTGAAAGTCCCAGAGGCACTGGTAGAATTAGTTAGTGCATGCTGCACCTCCAGTTCGTAATATATAGTAAAGCACTACTCCACCTCCAGATCATACTGTATACTTGAGCACAGCTCCACCTCTGCATCATACTTTATACTTGAGCACAGCTCCACCTCCAACTCTGTCTCATTCTACATACTAAATCATAGCTCCTCCTCCAGCTTATACTGTAGTATGCTTTAGTATACAGTATGAGCTGGAGTTTTAGCTCTGCTTTAGTTAACAGTATGAATTGACAAACTGGAGGTGGAGCTGTGCTTTAGCACACTGTATGAGCTGGAGATTCAGTGGCACTTAAGTACACTGACAGGATGAAGCTTGGAATTGAAGGACATGATGGTAAAGAGGAGGCTGGACATCCTATATATCCAAGAGACAAGATGGAAGGGCAGTGCAGCAAAGCCACTTGGCCTGAGATCCAGAGTCTACCATTCAGGAGGAGGACAGGCTAGAAATTATGTGAGAATTATAGTGAGGGAGAGGCTCCAGAAGTGAGGGATGTCATCAGAATTAGTGACAGATGCACGGTAATCAGACGGAATCCTAATGACAGGGCATATGGCCAACAACAAGGCTGCCATAGTAAGGAAAAGACTGCATTCAGACAGCAGTTGCAGGATCTACTAGATAAAACAGGACAGCATGAGTTGGTGTTAATAATGGGTGAGTTGAATGCAAATTGCAAATGGCTTGATTCAACAGATTCAAATATTCAAAGAAACTTTATTGTCATTTAGGACCACACAATTGCAGCCTAAACAAAATTACAAATGTCAGCTCATGAGAGAAATGCAGTGCAAATAACATAGATACAGCAGTATCAAAGAATAACATAAGAAAGAAAATATTGACACATATGACATGCAAGAGGTAGTTCACATTGCATAAACACATTCAATATCCATTATCCAGTGATAAATAATAAATGAATACCCACCACAAAACCCCTACACTGTTAGGATAAAGAATAAATAGAGACTAGTGAATAGCAGCTGTTTAGTTACCGTATTGTACTTGTTGACCTTAGACGTGACTCAGTATAGCCATCATATTGCTTAATAGTAATGCTGGCGACAATTGCTCAGACAGCAGGATTAAATGAAAAAAAGAGGCTTCAATGTATCAGGTATTATGGTTGGTGTCTGTATTAATAAGTCTCACAGCTGTAGAATACAAAATGTTCCTGAATCTGGTAGTCCTACAGTGG
Source organism: Protopterus annectens (assembly GCF_019279795.1). NCBI lineage: Eukaryota > Metazoa > Chordata > Ceratodontiformes > Protopteridae > Protopterus > Protopterus annectens. Next base: position 845,539,990 of record NC_056734.1, read on the forward strand.
AAGCTGTGGTACCTCCTTCCTGACGCAAGTTGTGAGAACCAGTTTTGGGCTGGATGGGTCGAATCAGCAAGTATTTTATATGTTCTCTTTCTTGCTCTTGTAAAGAAAAGCTCCTGAATAGAAGAGAGGTTTGTGCCCAAGATTTTCTCAGCCACCCTTACCACCCTCTGTAGTTTCTTCTTCTTAGCAACTGTGCAGTTGCTGAACCACACTATGAAGTTGCTAGTAAGGATGCCTTCGATAGCTCCCCTGTAAAAAGTGGTAAAAGCAGACAGTGGGAGCCTAGCCTTTTTAAGCTTTCTCAGGAGATGAAGCCTCTGTTGAGTCTTCTTGACTATATTGTTGGTGTTAGCAGCCCAGGAGAGATCATCAGAGATGTGATGGCCCAGGAACTTTGTTGTTTTGACTTTCTCTACAACTGCCTATTTGATAGTGAGTGGTTGGTGAACTTTTGCCTTTCTCCTGAAGTACATAATCATTTCTTTGGTCTTATTAACATTCAGGTCCAGATTGTTCCTGTCACACCAGGCAATCAAAGTGTTCACCTCATCCTTGTAGTTATGTTCATTCCCACCGCTAATGAGACCCACGACTGTGGTATCATCAGTGAATGTTATAATATAGTTCGACTAATGTTTTGCAGTGCAATCATGGGTGAGGATGGTGAAGAGCACACAACCTTGAGGTGTGCCAGTATTCAGAACTATGCATTGAGAGGTGTTGTTTTCAGCACATGTCCACTGGGGTCTACCAATCAGAAAACCAAGAGTCCAGTTACATAGGTGCTTGTTTATCCTAAGTTTCACAAGCTTATCCACCAGTTGCATGAGTATCACAGTGTTGAATGCAGAACTGAGTCTATGTACAGCATCCTTACATAGTTGTTCCTCTATTCTAGGTGTTTTAATGCAAGGTGTAGTGTGACTGATATACCATCTACAGTCAATCTATTTGCCTGGTATGCAAACTGGAGTGGCTTGAAGGACTTAGGCAAACTCGAAGATAGATGTTTCTTCACAATCCTTTCAAATATTTCATGACATTTGAGGTTAAGGCGACTGGTCTGAAGTCACTGAGGCAAGCAGAGTTGGGTTTCTTTGGAAGTGGGACAATACTTGTTTCCTTGAAACATGAGGGAACTTTCTCCATAGGAAGGGATGAGTAGAAGATGTCTGTCAGTACCAGACATAACTGATCAGCGCACCCCTTCAACATCTTGCCAGGTATGTTGTCTGGTCCAGCAGCCTTCCTAGGATTCACCTTCTTAAGCTGAAATCCCACCTCCTCAGAGTTTAAGGTGAGCACTGTCTCCTCTTTGTCAGTGTTTGTTTTAGAAGGTATGGTGGTGTTCTTCTCCTCAAATTTGCCAAAGAAGGAGTTCAGCTTGGAACTGGATGATAGTAGCCAATATATGGTTTAGAAAGAAATACAGTCAGAAGTTCACATACAAGAATGGTCAAAATACAATTCAGGACTTCCTCCTAGTAAGGAAAGGGCACTGGGGTAGAATCAGTGATTGCAAAGTCATCCCCAGTGAAACAATTGGTCCACAGCATAAACCACTGATTGCATCAATCACCTGCAAGCAGTGATCAGGGAAGCCTCTAAGATCAACAGAGACCAGGCTGAAGACCTGGAAGCTTACTGGAGAGAAAGCACAAAAGTTCAAAGAATTGGTCAGGGCTCAAGTACCTCAAGAAGAGGAAGAAATAGGTGGAGTTAAAGGAAAATGGCAGTGCCTCAATAAAGGAGGATGAGGATAAGCATGAGGACTACAGAACAGATATGTGGCCGAACCAGGTATGGGAATAAGGTAGAGATGGAAAGCTGGTGGTAGCATGTAGAAGTCCAGGAAGTCACGAAAAATAATGAAGGAGGGTAGGAAAAAGTGGGAGATAGAAATGATGGAGCAGACTAGGAAGGAATACTGGTTGGCTAACAAGGAAACTAAGAAAAGTTGCAATAGCAAAGAAGAAGGCAGCAGGGGCACTCCACCAGCTTCTGGAAAGTGAGTCAGCAGATGGCACAAAGAAAGCATATTAAGTTGCAAGGCAAAGATGAAAGATAAAGAAGATAGTCAGACACTCTTCATAAGGAATGTAAGCAACAACCTGCTCACCAGTCTACAAGACATCAAAGGCAGATGGAAGGAGTACTTACAGTAGCTTCAGAATAAAGAAAACCCCACAGAAGCTGTACTGCCTTGGATAAAACCTATGATGATAGAAGAGGTTGAGCCCACCTTAGGAGAAATAAGAGCAGCACTAAGGAAAATGAAGCCAGGAAAAGCAGCAGGCTCAAATAAGGACACAGCAAATATGATAAAGATGTTGGGAGAGACAGGAGAGAAACAGCTCCTGGGGGTACTAATAGCAGTGTGGAGAGAAAGCCATATCCCAGAAAACTGGAGAATAAGTATACTAGTACCAGTATTCAGTTACAAAGGGGACATTCACAGCTGTGTTACATGAAAGTTATGGGGAGGGTGAGAGATAAATGAATGTGCAGAGTCGTAGAAAGTAAGATGGGAAATGAGCAGTTTGGATTTAGATCAGGTTGCAGCACAACTGACCCAATGTTTGCAGTGAGACGTATAGTTGAGAAAAAGCTAGAAATGAGAAAAGGGTCGACCAGTCAATTCCCAAACAAACTGATACAATATGTGAAAGATGTATTTATGCAATGTTACTGGAGGCAAAGCTCTCACATAAAAGCACTCCTAATGCCAGCCAGGTTGTCTGTAGTATACACGCTGTATCCATCACACACAATTCAAAGTAGGCACATAGACCCACACATGCTGAGGCACTTAGATGTAACCTTTCCAAACTCCAAAGACCTCCTAGACACATAGCAAATACCCTTAGCAGCCTCAAATGTACTTTTTCAAAATGGCACCCACATCAACACATGCAGCCACATCTCATGAACCACACAATCCTGCATTCTGGTCATTGGAGACTTCATTGTGAGATGCACTGATGTCGCTTTCACCAGACTGAAAAAGGAGAAAGTAATGGCAATTGCTTATCAGGGGGCCAGGATCTGCCACATTATGCACACACTCAGGTCATTGGACCACAAGTACAAGTATGACTATGTCATGTCCATGTGGGTGTATATGACATGAGACTTACCTCCTCAAACTATATGAAGACAGACATCATGGAGCTTTTGGAATATGTATCCCGGGCTGGTATGAGCCTAACATTTAGAAACATTTTACCTTCTCCAAGGATGATACCACAATTTGAACAAAAGATGACTGACTTTAATAATTGCCTTGGTTTCTGATGTCATTTTAAAGAGGTGCAATATTTGTCAGCATGGAAAGAGATGATTAACAGACCACATTGCTGTGCCAGGGATGGTCTACATCTCTTCTATATATGCTTTCAAATATTATCTAAAAGATTATCCTCCCCCATAGTGCCTTTTCTGGTAATGCCAAACAATGTACTTCCAACACAACAAATCAAAAACAAAAAAATCTAAAGGCATTACTGCTCAGTGCTGACAGCCTAAACAAAAAACTCCACCACCTCAAGCTCTCCTTACCCTAGAGAATGATGACATCTGTGCACTCACTGACACATGGTTTAAAGCTACTGAGGGCACCAGCAGTACAAGACCATAATGCCTTCCGCACATTTAGACCAGCTACTACACAGACAGGGAATAAAAGTGGAGGTGTCTCGATTTACAAAAAAATAAATATATGTCAAGGCTGGTCAAGCATGACAATGCACTTGAGCTTCTTCATATTCACATTACCATAGGCAAAATCTCATACCACTTCCTTTCAAGCTATAGGTCCCCCACCATGACCCTGGAAACTCATAATATGCATTTAAAGTTATTGGAAACACTCACCATCCAACCCAATACCATATTCATGAGTGACTTTAATTACCTCACTATTAACTGCAAATCATATATGATACCAAGCATATAGGCACAGAGATTCCTGAATTTTGTAAACAGAAACTCCTTGGACCAGATTATCGATACATCAACCAGGGTTACAAACATACTGGATCTGGTCCTCACTAATATGGATGTGTGCTGCACACTCCCTAGTGTAATGTCCTCTCTGGTAAGGTCAGACCAAAAATTGGTCTCCTTTGAAATAAAAATAAATCCTGGAACCCCAGCTAGCTCTGGAATATTCAGGAACTACTCTAAGGCTAATACTGTTAAATGATAAACTGGCAAAATGTCATGCCTCCATAAACCCTAAGAACACTGCTGCCTATGTGGAACTGTTCAAAGGAATGCTATACAAGGATGTTAATAGCTGCATAGAGGCAACTGTGCTGAGCAGAAAGAAGTACAGAACTAACTCAAAACAAAAAGCCACCCTGGTGGAACCACACCATCAACAAGCTGTATAATAGAAGGAAGAAAATCATGGCAAAAATTAGGAGGTGCAGCACCCAGGAGGATAAAAGCACTCTCATCAAACTAAACAAACAAGTCAGAAGACAAAATCTACCAAAGCCAAATTTGAGGTAAATTTGGCCTCCCAGACTTAGGACAGCCACAAGGCATTCTTTAGCTATGTCCACAATCTCAAAGGCAATACAAAATTGTGTGCTGAGCTCATTGTTAATGGATCCAGCTGTACTGAGCAAGAAGAAAGAGCAAACCTACTGGCCAGCAAATTCAGCTCCAACTTTAACCCCCTTTTCCCCTCAAGCTTTCCTCAGGAAATGCCATCAAATATAACACACCTGTTATCACTAGGAACAGGTCCTTAATGCTATCTTTAAGGCCAGGAACACTGCATTAATGGCCCCAGACAATATCCCAGAATGCCTTCTAAATAGCATGAAACATGACTTATCAGATCCTCTGGAACTGCTATTTAACTGTAGCCTCAAACTGACTTTGTGCTTCACAGATGGAGAACAGCAACAGTCATCCTTCTGCACAAAGGTGGGCCAACTAGAGACCCTGGAAACTACAGACCCATACGTTTCACTAGTATCATATGCAAAGCCGTGGAAAGAATTATTATGGAAATGATCATTAAATACATAGGAAACCTCTAGATACTAGACCCAGCCCAATTTGGTTTCATCAAGGGGAGGTCATATCTACTCAACCTGGAGGACTTCTTTCAAAAGGTCACAAAAGCAATGGAAGAGGGCAAAATGGTTCACACTGCCTACCTTGACCTGGTAAATGCATTTAACACAATACCTTACTCAGGCATTGTTGGCAAATTTAAGAGGTTAGGTATAAATCCTGATGCCACCCAGTGGATTGCCAGCTGGCTCACAGACAGGACCCAGGAAGTTAGAATTGTGGAGTCCACCTCTACAGAGAGGCCAGTCACAAGCAGAATCCATCAAGGATTGGTCCTGGGTCTCCTCCTTTTGGTATTTACATCTCTGAAGTCAAGTCCAATATCAAAGGCCTCTGGTTGACTAAATCTGCAGATGACTGCAAATTAGTAGCAGTCATAGAATCCATCACCAACACAAATGTTCTCCAGGAAGTGCTGATACAGACAAATAACTGGTGTCAGAGTCTTGGACTAAAACTAAATGCCAAGAAACGCATAATAGTATCCTTCAGGAAGTCTTCCACCCCTGGTAACTATCATATTGTCAACAGGCCAATAAGAGCTGACCCAGTAGTCAGGAACCTGGAGACAGACATAGACAGTAATCTAGACTTTGGCCATCACATGTCTACAGTAGTGAGTAAATCATTCTATGTAGTGCAACTTATAAAAAACATATGACATCTAGGTCCAAGGAAGTCATTGTTCCACTGTATTTGGCATTCATCATATTTATCATTGAGTACAATGCTTGTCCATGCTGTTTTAAGAAACAGGGAAATACTTTTTCTATTATGCTTAACAAACTTGATGAAAGAAATCATTATAGAAAGATAAAAACAGCTGAGGAAAGCCCAGGCAGATGAAAACTGCTTTTTGTGATGAAAGTTTAGTGACCAGAACAGTAGCTCAGTAAGAAGGTATCTTCTGCAATGAAAATTGCCTAACAGAAGAGGCTGGAAACTATTTTAGTTGAAAACTTCTGAAAGGACTTACTTTCTGAGACCTTTTCCAGGATACTTACTAAAATGTCAGTGCCAGTGCTGACAATCCAAAAAGAAGAGAGAAAATCCTCATGGTAGTGGGTCCCAACATTTCAAATGGTTGTCAGTGTATTAAGGTGTCTTAAGGTAATGCTGTTGTGTAAGTTAAACCACAAGATTAATATATTTGCCTGGAAGAACCTGCATTTGAGTTTGTTTGAACATAATAAAATACGGTGGCTTTTATAAAGACTGGTGCCCCAGTTGCATTATTTTCCCACAATGGTGGATTGTGGCTGACATTTTTAACACTGATTAGTATGTCAAAGATTTGAGATCTGCTGCTGCCAACTTGAGGGTGGTTCCCTTAAAAGACAGAGACAGTCTTGTGGTGTGTTTTTACACTTCCCTAAAAAGAAAAAAACAATCTTGTGGAGTGTCTGGGTTTTTTATTGTTCTTGTAAGTGAATCCTTGTGCCAAGATGACCACAATGGAGTAGTTACGGTAGACCATAATGTCTGCATCTGAAGAAATGGCTGCTGTAGCCGTGTCAATGGCTAGCGAAAACAAAATCGTCACTGATTCTAAAGACAACCACAAAGCATTCTATAGCTATGTCAAGAATCTCAATGGCAACACTCAGATCTGCTCAGAGTTACAGCACAATGGCACTAAATATACAGACCCAACTGATATTGCCAACATCCTGGCAGATAGTTTCAGTGCTAACTTTACCCCCCTCTCACCCCCTAAAGAGTCCATCTCTATACCGGAAGAATGCAAAGTTCCTGTAATCATGGATGCACATGTAAAAACCACACTCTCCAAAGCCAAGAACACAGCTTCCATGGGACAAGACAACATCCCAGGCTGCATTCTACACGAACTACAGAACGAACTGGCACCCCACCTAAGTACCATGTTCAATCATAGCCTCACCTCAGGCTTTGTGCCTGCTGAATGGTGCACAGCAACGGTTATCCCACTCCACAAGGGGGGAGCCACTATGGACCCTCGGAACTACCGCCCCATTAGCCTGACGAGCCTGGTCTGCAAGGCCATGGAACGTATCATCATGGAACTTATAAACAAAGACATTGGTAATCTCCAAACTCTGGATCCCACCCAGTTTGGGTTTGTAAAAGGCAGATCATGTCTCCTAAACCTGACAGACTTTTCTGAAGCAGTCACCAAAGCCATAGACAAGGGTAAGGTGGATCACACAGCCTATCAAGATCTTGCCAAGGCTTTTGACACCATCCTCCATTATGGAATTATAGATAAACTCACTAAACTAGGTATAAATCCCTATGTCACAAGATGGGTTGCCAACTGGCTCAATGACAGAACCCACACTGTGAAAGTAGCAGACTGCAAATCTGACTTCAGACCAGTGACAAGTGGAGTACACAGGGTTCAGTCCTGGGTCCTCTCCTGTTTGGTATTTACTTCTCTGAAGTACAGGCTAACACAGAAGGTCTTTGGCTAACAAAGTTTGCAGATGACTGCAAACTAGGAGCCATAACTGAAACTCCTAATGATGTGGACATCCTACAAAAGGGCCTCACTGAGACAGATGCCTTGTGTCAAACCATGGCCTCAAGCTCAATGCCAAAAAGTACATTATCATCCCCTTTGGTAAAAACTCTGTACCCATGAACTACAACATAGGTGGTAGTATACTTAACACTGAAAGTGTGATAAGACAAGTTGACAGTAGTCTCTCCTTTGATAATCACATTGCCACAGTAGTCAGGAAATCCTTCCACGTGGCACACCTCATCACAAAAGGTTTCACATCCAGAAAAAAACGAGGTTATTGTTCCCCTCTACTCATCACTCATTAGACCCATTATAGAGTACAACGCCCCTTTTGATATGTACCTCACAAGACATCTACAATAACTGGAAAGGCTGCAGAAATACCTCACAAAGAGGATTGCCAGCCTCAAACAGATGCCCTATGCAAAAAACTCCAGCTTTACTCCATCGCATGTCGCCTACTCAGAGGTGATCTCTGCCTAACATACAAAGCTATGTCAAACCCAGAGCTGTTGGACATGCTCCACTTAAAGAAATCCCAATGCCTCTGAGCTATACGCTCTAGGGACCTAAACTCTGTCACCACAATAAACAGAACATGCCGGAGGGATAGATTCCTGTCCAGAGACTTCCCATACTCTGGAATTAACTACCTATCTATATCAAACAAAGCTCCTCATTAGCACTCTTCAAGAAAAATCTTGATGATTGGATGGGAAATAGGAAATTCCCCCCAGGGATCACCTCTGTGGCTCTGCTTGACAGTGGCACAGGAAAATAATTTTCTTGGATGGCAAAAGCCAGGGTACTTTTTTGGCTGGGCTTGTATAGGCCCCAGGGCCGATAGCCTAGCACCTACCTATGAACCTATGAACCTATATAACCACCATTAAAACAACTGACAGTGGATGAGGGACTCAAGCTGTACTTTGCCACCTTTGAGGGGTATGCACATAAGGAAGGACAGAATCAAGCAAGACGACAGGACCAGAATCATGTCATGCCAGTTAACTGCACAGCTGAGAACCTTCATGAACATGGAGTGGAGTATGATAAATTTGAAAAAGCTGTACCTGCCACAACTGGTATTAGCTCAGTGACACAACAAACACACACTTTTCGTAGCTGGACATTTTCTCACACTACAATAATAACTAACACATTTAAAAGTTTCAGCTACTGCTGTAAGAAAGAAAATGAGTGTGTCAAACTGAAAAAAGTTTGTTGTGCTACTACAAAGACTGTTATGCCATAAAACTATGAACAATTCTTAGCAGTCTTGACTATAGCAAATTCTATGTCAAATGAGGGCAGCCATTAAAAGGTAACAGCTGTATATATATATATATATATATATATATATATATATATATATATATATATATATATATATATATGTATATATATATACACACACACACACACACACACACACACACACACACACACACACACACACACACACACACATACATACACACACTTTTTTAAATATGGCAAAGGGGTCTTGATTTTATACTAGTAATACTAATACTGATAACCGTGTGAGAAGTATAAACTCTGAAAATCATGTAATACTATATTATGCCTCTAGAATGTGGCACATCTCTTCTAGCATTGGTAATTAAGTGTAATGCCTTAATTGATTGAAGATCATTGCAAGGATTATTACACTTGGGCAGTACAGCGACAATAATAAAACAGCATTAGAAATATAAGAAGAAAATTGTTACTAACAAAGCAGTAGAGGCATTATGCATTCCTGTAATTAGAAGCTCTAATCCACAACTCAGGTAGAAATATATACTGGATTTGGAAAAGCAGTCCATTCAGTTGCTGGAATTTCCAATTTTAATATATGACAGCATTGAAACAATGAGTGAGAAGGTCACTGAAAAAACAATCAGTAAAAAACAAAATGAAAACTCCAGCAAAGCTAAAACTTCCACTGAATGATCTCCCAAACCTTTTGTATCAGAGGCACATGGGATATATGCAAATGATCCTTATGAACATCAGGTGTTTTAGCTCATTGGCAATTCTGAATGTCCATGACTTGTTTTGCCATTTTACTTGAAAATTTCAGGAAAATAAAATCAAACCCCACTAGCTGTGGATATGCATATTGCAGCCTTGTTATGACCTTGTCAGCACAGCACAAGCAGAGTGTTTAACTAAGCATTAGAAATACAGGGCTGTTATATCCAGCTGATGTCCATTATCATTATGGTCACTGCAAATATATCCCAAACAACAAGCTAAAACAATGAGTGAGAAGGTCACTGCAAAACCAATCAGTAAAAACAAAATGAAAACACCAGCAAAGCTAGAACTTCCACTGAGTGACCTACAAAACCTCTTGTATCAGAGGCACATGGGATATATGCAAATGATCCTTATGAACATTAGGTATTTCAGTTCATTAGCAATTCTGAATGCTACTGCGGTGGTGATGCTGCGGTAGCGTTGTTGCCTCACAGTAAGACGTTGTCCTGTTCGATTCTCAGCTAAAGCGTCTTCTGTGTGGAGCCATGCATGAATGGGCATACCTTCGTTGAAGGTTGTACATCAGGGCTGGCAACTCGGTACATAAAAATCTGCTACCAATCATTAGCAGACCAGAGTTCCGCTGTGGCAACCCCTAACCGGGAAAAAAACAAAAGATAGAACAAGCAATTCTGAATGATCATGACTCGTTTCATTATTTGACTGAACAATTTCACACCAATAAAGCCAAACCCCACAAGCTGTGGATATGCATATTTCAGCATTATTATAATTACATCAGCCCAACACAAGCAGACTGTTTAACAAAGCATTAGAAACACAGGGCTGTTATATCCAGTTGATGTCCATTATCTTTAGGGTCACTGCAAAAATATCCCAAACAACAAACTAAAACAATGAGTAAGAAGGTCACTGAAAAACCAATCAGTAAAAAGAAAATCAAAACTCCAGCAAAGCTAGAACTTCCACTGAGTGACCTCCCAAACCTCTTGTATCAGAGGCACATGGGATATATGCAAATGACAGTATAACAGGAAAAATTCTCTCCACTTTAAACAGTTATGAAGACAACTGGAAGAAGGTACTTGTTGAGAGATCACTCTAGGTACTTGTTGAGAGATCACTCTATCAAAGAGACAAGGGAAATCAATAGGTGAATAAGTGTATAACTATGCCCCCTTCCTAAAGTAGAAAAAGTAATCTGACAAATCACAAGACACATTCATTAATATGACTCACAAAAATCAAGGCACGTTGCTAGTCTTAGAGATAAATTCAGCAAACAATACAAAGTTATGACCAAGCTACACCAGTTAACGAGACAGGCCACAGAGCAATTAAAAGAAAGAAACTTGTACATTAAAATGTTACTGCTTATAACTGTTGCAATGCAGAAGATAGAAGTGTCATTGCAACGAGGAAATGTTGCAAAACTGAAGTGATTGGCAGAATGTAAGGGAAGGGAACACTCACTGAAAGGGTGCATTCTAAAGGAATGAAGTCAGAAAGCATGACGGATATACAACATATGCTGGATTCTAAATGTTCTATCATTTAAAACGTAAACCTTCAGAAATGGGGGATTAAAAACAGCAGTCAGTTCCTGTGAGGGAGAAATGTAAAAAATAAGGCATATTTCACCAGGGTAGCTAAAGAGGGAGGACTAGTACCTGCTCTAAGTTCTAAAATGAGGGAAGATTCTAGTCAACAGATATGCATAAGACAAAAAATAAAAGTGAAGATAAGTCCAATGTAAAGAAGGTTGTTGAGGAGTATTGAAATGATGACAGAAACTGGACTCGGTTAATACTACACCTTCTATTTGCTATATGGAAAGTTTCACAAGCCACAACCTGATTTGGCCCATTTGAATTATTATGTGGCAGGCATTCTTGAGGATTACAACATATTGCCAGAGAAAGTTGGAAAAAAGAAAAAAAACTTTAAAAGTGGCTTAGAACGTTATACCAGCTTATAAGACAGGCTGAAGATAGTGATGCCAATAGTATGGGAATACATGAAAAGGCTGTAAGCTACCCAGCAAGGAGTGTATAACTAATTTTAAGATAGAGACACAGCATCCATTTGAAGTAATATAAACAATAATTGAGGTAAACAATAATATTAAACAAATAGGCAAGAGAAGACCAGAAAGATATACCACATCAATGTTTTGAAAACATGGAAGGAAGTACAGATCTTAATAATTAGCTTAACAGCAGAGATTAATGCATTTGGTAAAGAAAGAAATTTGACTTTTTTGCCTATAACCAGGCTAGAGCATGCACTATCCAAGCCACAGAAACAAGCAATAAAATCTTCTGTCAAAGAATTAGGCTGTGTTTTCAGAACTGCCTGTCATAACACATTTGATTCAACACTATACTGGCCCCAGGATTCATGAAGCTTGCGCCAGGCGCAGGCGTAGCGTAGGCGGTATAACGCCAAACATGGCCGCTGAACAATTCAGGTGTGATCCAATTCCACGTGCACTACCGGCGTATGCCAGATCTGCAAAGCCCTCGGCTTAGGTATGCTAATCACCCCATGTACAATGCCACACCATGCAAATGAAGGTACATAGCGATTCATGAAGTGGTGCAGGCGTAGCGTAAGCCCACAGAAATGTAAACCAAAAAACACAGTTTACATTTTTCCAAACAGAACATCGGAGCTATGAAAGCAGACCAGACTCATGTATTACAAAGTTAACATATGCCAATGGCTAAATATACAGCCAATGGCATAAGAAAAGATGCACAACACCTAAAAAACAGCATTTAATGTCAAGTCCACAGTAACGCAAAGTACAACCGCAGGGCATGTGTGCGCAAATGGGAACACAAAGAAAATATATACAAATGTCATAAAATCGCAATGTAATACAAATCATGATTTCACAATAATACTCAATGGTATGCATCTCAGTATGGAGAACATCAATGTCTGTGCTGTGACTGAAACCTGGTTCAAGGCTCCTGAGAGCACCCCAGCACTATCAGGTTTTACCTCATATCATGCGTTCTGGCCCCAAAACTCGGACAACACCAAGAAAGGAGGGGGGGTGTCCATATTCATCAAGGACATCCTCACCTCAAGGTTGGTGGCAACGCACGATGCATTGGAGACCATCCAGGTGCAGTTAACCATAGGCAAGACTGCTCTGCAGTTTGTAGCATGTTACAGGCCACCCTCTCAAACTCAGGAACCTCACACAGCTTTCCTGAAAACACAGGAGGGGATAAATGTATCTCCAAACACCATCATACTGGGTGATTTCAACTATCCAAATATAGACTGGGATCACTACTCAAGCCCCAACACTCTAGCCCAAAGGTTCCTAGAGTTCATAAACTCAAATGCCATGGAACAACTAGTCACCATCCCCACAAGAGGAGAAAACATACTAGATCTCATCATCACGAACATGGGGTCACAATGTTCAACACCAGAAGTATACCCATCATTGGTGAGATCAGATCATAAACTAATCTCACTGGAAGTCCACATCCCGCCCCCACCCCAGATAAAAAAGACCACAGTGAAGAACTTCTCAAAAGCCGACTTCACACTTCTGAAGACTGGTGTGGTCTCTTTCTAGGCCCCCGAGCCAGTGGAAACCATTACTCAAACCACTGAATCACTTACTAATGCCTTCTACCAGCACCTCCAGGACTGCATGGATCAGGCAATCCCAAACAAAACAAAGACTCTTTGTACCAAAGGCAAGTGTCCAGTCTGGTGGACCCCAGCCATAAACAGGCTCTACAACAAAAGGAGGAAGCTACCACAAGATAGAGCAAAATCCGTAAAAGGGAAGACACCCTTGATCATCATAAGTAAAAAACTGAGATCTCTCATAAAATCATCCAAGGCAAATTTTGAGAGAAAAATCGCTAAGGACTCAAAAGACAATCATAAGGCCTTTTTTAGCTATGTTAGAAACCTGGGAGGAGACTCCCAGATATGTTCAGAATTAGTTCAAAATGATGTAAAAATCACTGAACCTACAGACATTGCCAACATACTGGCTGACAGGTTCAGTGCAAATTCTCTCCCCAAAAGGAGAGATATCTATACCAGAGGATTGTAGCCCCCCAAACATCTCAAATGCTCAGGTGAGAACTGCTCTCTCCAAGGCGAAAAACACAGCATCCATGGGACCAGATGGTGTCCCCGGTTGTGTGCTCCACGAACTCAATGAGGAATTAAACCCGCAATTAGGGCAGCTGTTTAATCTTAGCCTCACCTCAGGATACGTACCCAAGGAGTGGCGTACGGCAACGGTGGTCCCACTTCACAAAGGAGGTGCCTCCACCGACCCCGGAAACTACCGTCCCATCAGCTTGACAAGCCTGGTCTGCAAAGCTATGGAGAGGATCATAATGGAACTCATAAATAAAGACATAGGGGACTTGCAGACATTGGATCCAACCCAGTTTGGCTTTGTCAAGGGCAGATCATGCCTTTTAAACTTGGTTGACTTTTTCGAAACAGTCACCAAGGCCATTGACGAGGGCAAGGCAGTCCACACAGCCTACCTTGACCTGGCAAAGGCTTTCGACACAATACCCCACTTGGGTATCATTGAAAAACTCACCAGCTTAAATGTAAACCCATATGTCACAAGATGGGTTGCAAACTGGCTAAGCGACAGAACCCACAGGGTCAGAGTTGCTGGCGCCATGTCAGACTCCAAGCCTGTCACAAGTGGTGTCCCACAGGGTTCAGTCCTGGGCCCACTTTTGTTCGGCATCTACTTTTCAGAAGTACAAGCAAACACAGGAGGATTATGGCTGACAAAGTTTGCAGATGACTACAAACTGGGCACCATAGTTGAAAACCCATCTGACACAGACATCCTTCAGAAGGGTCTCATAGAAACGGATAACTGGTGCCAGAGCCATGGCCTAAAGTTAAATGCCAAAAAATGCATAGTCATACCCTTCGGGAAAAACAAGGTTACCCCTAGTTACCATATAGGTGGCAATCCACTAAGCACAGAAGAGGTTATCAGGGATCTGGGGACCCAGGTTGACAGTAACCTTTCATTTGACACTCATGTTGCCAAAGTAGTTAGGAAGACCTTCTACATTGCCCACCTGATCATGAAGGGATTCACATCTAGATCAAGGGAGGTCATCGTTCCCCTGTACTCATCACTCATCAGACCAATGATTGAGTGCAATGCCCCATTCGGAATGTATCTGACCCGACACCTGCAGCAATTGGAAAGGCCCCAAAAGTTCCTCACCAAAAGGATAAAGGGTCTCAAAAATATGTCTTATGCTGCCCGACTGAAGGAACTCCAGCTCTATTCAGTCACTTACCATCTGCTCAGAGGTGACCTGTGCCTGACATACAAGGCCATGTCCAACCCGGAATTAATGAACATGCTTCACCTCAAAAGATCTAAATCCATCAGAACTACAAGGGCAAGAGACTTAAACCTCAACACGGCTATTAATAGGACATGCTGGAGGGACAGATTCATCACCCAGAGACTCCCTATGCTGTGGAACAAAATCACGGTACATGTGAGGCAGAGCACCTCGCTGGCTTTGTTCAAGAGAAATCTTGACCAATGGATGGGAGATCGCAGGTATACCCCAGGGATAACCTCAGTGTCACTGCTTGACAGAGGCACAGCAAAATAATGGGCATAGTATCCTTCAAACTAAAGGGGTGGTGATAGCCACAAAACTCTGGGCTAGGCTTATAAATGCCCTAGGGCAGATAGCCTAGTATGAACCTATGAACCTATGGTACACCACAACCAAGCTGCAAGGGTTGCTAAGGGTTTGTGACAGTGTTTGGCATGATAACTATGAATTAGTAGTCAATGCCATGCAAATGAGGCAGGCAATAGTGAATCGCAAATGTCCCGCCGGAATAAGGATGTACCATATGGCGCAGCGCTACAACACTGAGGAGTGGCTTAGAGGTATACATGACATCAGCAGTGAGGTGTGCCACCATAGCTGTAAGCACATTGCAGCAATGCAAATCCGGCCTGGCCATTGCTAAGCAAAGCCGCAGGACAGGGGTGGGGAGGTAGGTATAGCATCATTTAGTTGAGAGCACATATGGTGCCCAGAAGCGCATGTGTATGGGGAGGAAAACATGCCCAAAACCCGGTAAGCGGACGCACGTGCAGCGCACCATAGCTCAAACAGGAAGGTCAGAGGAAGAAAATAAGGAAATGCCGCAGTAGGGTAATTGGAGTACAACTGAGCAATTAACACCTATTAACTCACAGCGGGCAACCGACGGCAGCTGACAAGTCTGCTCGCAGAAACCTGCAAAACAGGATAGGGGAGGTGTCGGATTGCAAAGAAAAGAGAACTGTCATAGCAGAGCAAAGCAAACCTGCAGTAGACCAGCCATAGAACACATTACGCAAGATAAGCCAGGTGTAGGAAAGTACAAATGAAAGCAGGCTGCTGGATGCATGCCAGAAAATGGGAGGTGAATCGTGAAGAAATGTAAAGGGAAAGGCAAAAGGTAATCCATGGCAGCCAAATGTAATTCAACACCAAAGGCTCCACAATAGTAGTTCCTGTCATAAAACACATAAGATACCATGTAGCTACGATCGTACATACACACCCTATGACATCATCGGTGTTCACAGCACAATAGTATAAAGCATGAAAGCACCACACACACACCTGTGTATTTCCAAACACTGCACCATAGGTGTAAACATACGGGGAACTTTTACAATGTACATGTTGGGAGCTGCCATAGCTGTGATTCATCACCATGTGTTAGAGACTGACGGTGTTGTGGAGGATGATGCTGACAACCACCGCAGGCCCCGGAGGAGGAGAAGAGTGTTCAGAACAAGGGTAACCTTCCAGGGGCTACATGATCTGGAGATAGTAGAGCATTACAGGGTGGACAGGGACATCTTACAGCAAATAGTTGAATGTGCCGGCCACACCTGAGATCCAGAAACAACAGAGGGGAACCCATCCCAGTGGACACAAAGGTATGTGTAAGCTTGTGAATACTAGCCACAGGTACCTTTCAAAGGCCAACTGGAGATATAATGGGGATCTCACAGGCATCAGCATCCAGGGTACTACACCAGTTCCTGGATGCCATGTTACCACATTCCAATGAGCATATATACTTCCCCCAAACTCAGGAGGAGTTGGCCAGCAATATGTGTCTCTTCCACCATGTGGCACACTACCCGGAGGTACTAGGTGCGATAGACTGCATGCACATACATATCAAGTCACCACCCGGTGAACATGGTAGGCACTACATAAACCGCAAGAGATACCACTCCATTAACTGCCAAGTCATGTGCAATGCCCAAGGCATTATCATGGATGTGTGTGCTGGCAGCCCTGTTAGCTACCATGACTCCCACATCTGGCATGCCTCACAGCTGTATCAGGTATTTGTCAGGAGGGACATCCCACATGGCCACCTTGTGGGGGATGCTGGCTATGCACTGGAGCCGTGGATGATGACTCCCATCAGAAATGCACACATACCTATGCAAGTGCGCCATAATGAGGCACACGCACAAACCAGAATCATCATAGAGTGTGTGTTTGGGATGCTGAAATCATGGTTCTGTTGCTTGGACATATCTGATGGAGCCTTGCAGTACTCTCCAGGCACATGTGCCCACATCCTCATAGTATGTGTCATGCTACATAATATGATCCTGCGGAAACAGCTGCAGCAGGGACAAAATGGTGAAGGCCCTCACAGCACACCACAATTGCCAAGGCCATCACAGGCACAGAGGGATTTAGACCACGAACACCCTGTGCCGGCCCCAGTAGGCAGATGGAGGCATGCCCAATATGCCTATGCCTTGGCAAAGAGGGAATGTATAGCACATACTCTGACATTGTAGGCCCCTACGGACTGACACACCTCTCCACCTGCACACACAGTAAAATGGATGGCACACACACACACGACCACCTGTAAATTGTATTGTATAGGTGGCCTACTGTGTGAATCCTACATAGGCAGCCCTCAACCATTGTACACACAACAGCTATTGGAACAAGAAATGTCAACACCTGAACAGTACACGCACCTATCAGATTATGCTGGTACTGTGTGTATAGATTCCTAGGTACATCGGTAGGTACACGCCCGATTTTCAGAGGCCATTCATCAATCAAGGCAAACAGTGTCTGCTGTCGCCACCACATCAAGTAACCAACTGTCGCTCAGTGGAGCAGAGCCAATTGCGGGATCCATGTGTGTAATCACTGTTCCCCACACACTCTGCATGGATTCCCTGGTACAATAATGAGGGGCTCCATATAATGTAATCATGGATGTAGTGGCAAAGCATGGGGTGTACCCATGACAAGTATCTGTCACCCCAGCATGCTCCACCTACGGTTGTGTGAAAGTGTAGCACATTATAGTGTGTGGCTCACTGTGACATACATACCCAATGCTGGAGCACATCCATTAAACATCACTTGGACATACCATTAATAGGTCTCATCCATATGTAAACTAACTGTGTTACCCATTTGATCGCAGTATGGAGTAACAGCCGTAGTACAGTCCACATACAAAATGGCATAACACGTGTACAAATCCCAGATGCCCAAGTGGTAAATGCAGTGACTGTCGTGCATGTTCCCGGTCCCACATCCTGAAAGGGATGTAACGTAATCCCGAAGGCACGAATAATGAATGTTGGATGCAGGTCATCAGATCATGTTTAGCACATGTTAGCAGGAATATGCATTGCCCAGTGCTGGTAAGTGTAGTTTAAATATGACTATATGGATATGCACGAAACAGGGTTAAGCTTCTCTGAATATCGCGCAGATCACAGTCAATGATGTCCAGAACAGGTGAAACCAGCATTATTCACCCCTGTACTAATAGTGCCTGCTCTGAACGGTAAAATGACCACTGCCAGGAGTAGAACACGTAATCATGTACACAATCACCTAACACTAAGCTACCCAAAATGTACCAACGGCAGGTGTGTAATGTGACAGGTTCAAACACAAATGTGCGGAGTCCAGGTAACAGTATACACCGACATGTACACAATGAAAGGTGTATTCTGCCTGTCACTCTCTCTGTTAGATATATATATATATATATATATATATATATATATATATATATATATATATATATATATATATATATATATATATATATATATATATATATACATTTACATAATAGAGATAGAAAAGGTGATAGACAGATATATGTTGATATATACGGATTCACCTATATCTGCAAATATGTAGATAGGTCAACGACATGTACACAACCATGGAGGTACAAATAAATAGGATACTGCCAACTATGGAATGTGTCACATACCGACACGCATAATCACGAGGCTGAAAGACTGAAAGAACACAGTACCGGAACACTAGAACTGCGTGTAATATTGTCACGATATTAAGGGACATTTAGTTATCGCTGCCGGTGCTGTGGTCCAAGTAGGTACTGTGTTCAACTGTGTTTGTGATTGCCGTAATCTGTGTATGTGTGTGTTGAGGGTGCCATGTGCGTTTCCATGGGACTGTAATGTGTGTTTGTGTTTGCATCATGTGTCTGTTAGTGCTAACTCGGAGGTAGATCATTATGGTAGGTGTGGTTATAGCTGACCGTAGGCATACGTTTACCATCTGTCCCACTTTAAGAGGGAGAGCCCCTCCCTGGGCAGTTGTGTCCTGACAAAAAATATTAAAAATGGCAAATGTCCAAGATTGTAGGGCATAATTATGTCCCATATATTATGTAATAGTTGCATTAAATAGTTATGCCTGTATCTAAAAAACGTAAATGTTACATGAAACATGATAAGTAGCTAAAGTGCTACAAGAATAAGTATGTATTCAGGATAAAAGTATGTGCTATCCTGTGTACTGACCGTGGGTATGTGTCGGCCTGTAAACACCGATGTGTGTCCTGCAAATGTCCCACTATGGCCATTTGAAAAGGTGACAACCCATGCCAAAGAGGTTCAGTAACCAACACAACTGCAATGAGTGCAAATATCTGTGACAGAAATACACGGGACCGTTGTCATTTAGTAACATTCCTTTACATATCCCTGTATTTCCGGAGGTATGGAAGTATCAACCTCACCTGCATACTATATAGAAACCAATTAACAACGGCCCAATGTATAAGCCTGTAACAACCATAGTTTCAGTCTACTAACTGATAGGTCTTCAATTAGGGAAGGAGCCCACACACATATATGGAATAAGTAGAAATGCAGTCCCCACAAACCTGTATATGCTATGTACACCCACCTACATCTCTCACACATGAAACAATAGCAATACAGACTGTAATAACATCACAAACATCCACTCACTCAATTACATCTGCAGAAGCATTAACATACCTTGTGAGAAACACATTTGTAAAGGCGCCATGTGAAATTGTAGCTGTTGTATAATGGAACAGACAGCGATGTTACAGGTTTGTTTGCAATAGTCCCTTATCAGATGGTTGAGATGACAGGTATACTCACATGTAGAACCACATACTCTAGCCGTCACACACAATCCACGGGGGACATGAATCCAAAATATCCATGTCTTTACAAATAGCAGTTGCAATTCCACACAACAAAACACATACAGGCCATCTCCCCGAAGGTAGGGCAAAAGGGCAACGCCCAAGTGGAGAATTCAATTATACCCCACTGTTGCCGCGTAATTGGCGAATGGAGTAGCTGCTCAGCTGATGTGCATGTAATAATTTACTCAAGAACACCAAGTGGTGGCAGGAAACCACGTTACAGGTATCGACATATATAAGGATGACTTGCCAGACATTCAAACCGTATGCTCATACCATAGAACCATTTAAACAGTAAAGGTGTAAGAGAGATATGTACGAAAGTTCGGAACGCTAACAAGGTATGTAGAACACTCAGTATGTTAGTGTATGTACAGCCTGTTTTGTATTAATTAAAAGTGTCCACAATGCATAAAGTGGGAACAGGTATTATGTAGTGATGTCTTGCTGAGCATAGTAATGCTTGTAGAAATTGTGTGTCCTGCTGTGGGCCACAAGATAAACATCACAAACACCACAAGGGATGCTATATGAGGGCTTTAAACAGAGCAATTTCACACCACCCACCGTCAGTGGTAGGGTATGTCCAACAAGTACATGCCATAGCAGGGGATAGTATATGTTGATATAACTGTATGGGCATATAACGACAATAACATGCCTAAGGTGGTCCTGCTGTGCAAGTATGCTTTGCATTATAGGATAATATGTAAAATATGTGTAATGTACAGTATTGTAGGTAGATATGTCAGATATTCTACACAGCATAACAGTTATATCATGCAAACAAAAGGTATCGTCTATTGGCATGTACAATACACAATAACAGGATACATATGGCTTGTAGTCACGGGACACTGTAACAGCATGATAGCTAATTGAAATGGAAGAGCTACTCAATTAACCATGCACAAAGGACATGTAATAGCTTCACAGGTTCATAGTGAGGTGCTATGCTGTCTGGGAAGTCTAAGTGTAAGCCCAACTACAGTGTTTACACTGGCACACCTCTCTAGTGTAGTGTCCTGTCTGTGAACAGCAGAGCCATGTGTTGCCTGCACCTCTGCACAGTACAGTCACTGCAGTGATCCCTGGCATACATGTGTGTCTCCCATCCATCAAGTGAGGTATCTCATAAACAGTGCTACTGAGTGTCCCTGCGTGATGTACATAGTAATCATGTTCCAAAGCATGGTGAGTGTCTGGTTTGGGAATGTAACCCTCAAGAACATCCCAATCATCATTGCGTTTGTGCACATATCCATGAGCATGTGCTCTTAGTGGCTTTTGCTTATGTCACTTATGTGGAGTATATCCATGAATATTGTTGTGGACACGGGCCCTGTATGTTCAGCAGAAGTCACCCCTGAGTATGCAGTATGCAAATGTGTACAGTCGTGGTGTCTGTAGTTCTGCCGCATACGTCAACCTTCGGAGCTCAATAATCCTCATGGTGTGTTAATGTTGTGGTATGTAAAGCCGTTGCTATTCTGTTAGGTACACCCTAAACGGGGTGCTGTACCCTTGAATGTGTGTATACATTAGGAGTTTAGAGGTACAATGGGTGTCTTTGTTCCAGCTACAAACCCAGTACAGATAAGGGTGGTCACGTAGAAGGATATCCACGCCACATTGGCAATATGGTTATCAAAGGAGTGGGTGCTACATATGTGTGTACTAAGATCCTGTATAATGTCACATGTATGTAGGGGTTTACCACCTATGTGATAGTCAGTGGGTGTTTGGTGTAATCCAAAGAGGATGTTCATGCACCATGTGTCATGCAGCTTGAGGCCATGTTATCGACATCAGGTATCCGTCACAGTGACACCCTTATTGAGGGAGTCTGTATCAGCTGGTGGATCAATCATGGTGCCTTGTATGCACTTGTCTGGAAACCTAGTCAGGGAAAGTCCCTCTGTGCTAGCCTGTACTTCAGGGAAGCATATACTGAACATGAGGGGCCCTATGACTGAGGACTGTGGTATGCCAAGTGTAACTGAAATACAGTAGGTACTATGGTATGCTACCTTCATTGTGTGGGTCCTGTCCGTGAGCCACTTTGCATAACATCCTGAGACGTAGGGGTCGATGTGCAAGTGGATGTGTATGTTGTCAATACTAGAATGGAGAATGGTGCTGAAAGCCAATGAGTGGACAATGTAGGCTGTGTGGACCCCCTTACCGTCATCAACTACCCTGGAAACTGTATCAAAGGAGAACACCAGGTGTAGGAGTCATGGTCTGGCCCTAACAAGTCCAACCTGGGTGGCATCAAAGGTCTGGAGCCCACCAATGTCTCTGTGAATGACTTCCATGATGATGTGCCCCATAGCCTTACAGAACAGTCCAGTCAGGCGTATAGGGCAATAGTCCCTCTGGTTCATTGTGGCACCACCTGTGTGGAGTGTGATAACTGTTGCTGTGCACCATTCAGGGGGCACAATGTCTGATACAAGGCTATAAGTGAATCTGTTGGCCAAGTGGGGAGACATGTCATTCTGAGGTTTGTGTAAATCACAGCCTGGGATGTTGGGCAGTCACATGGAGTCTGTGCTCCAGGCCTTAGAGAGTGCAGGTTGGAACTGTGTAGTTGTGACCGCAGGGACCCTGCAATATTCCTGCATGGATTATGGCCCTGTAGGGAGTGAAAGGGTGTAAAGTTAGCATTGAACCCATCCACCAGGATGTTGTCAACATCACTCAGTTCTGTAATGTTCCTGAGTAACCGTCATATGTCAGAGCAGATTTGGTATTGCCACTGACTAATAACATACCTTCATAATGCTTTGTGGTACACCCTGGAATGTGTCACAGTAATGTTTATGTAGCTAGGTTTGGAGGATGTGATAAGGGATCCCAGAGCCCTACTGAGGCTGACCAGTGAGCTATCCCACCCATGGGATTGTACTCCACTTTGCAACAGCCTCCACCTTTTGTTGTACATTATGTCCATGGAACTGGACCCCCATAGTGGCGTCTGTTATTTGGTGGGTACCGTCATGGCTCTGTTTGGAATAGCATGATCCATGCAGTCATGTAAGTGCTAATGAAGTGCACTGGGATAAATTTCAGCGTTTGTATGTTCATTGTCCATCTTCACGGGTGTCATGACATTTACTACTGCTGTCATAAGACGTCTGTAGTAGGCGTTGTACTAATCTTGTACTGTGTGTGCCGTGAAGGGTGTGGTGCCGGGATGTGGATAACAAGGGTGATTAGCATATGTTCGGAAACTACCAACGAGGGGATAACCACAGGTGTGGAACACCAGTGACATGTTGGTAATGTCCATGTCTAGGATATTGTTGGTCTTGGTGGTGGTGGTGTGTATGGGTTGATCCAGCCGAGTGGAGGTCATGAATCCTGGACAGCATTGGCCTAATTTGTTGGTACATGAGTAGCTATCCCAGTTAAGTGTGGGGCAGTGTCAGTCGCACATCAGTAGTACCTGTCTGAACCCTACTGTCCAGTACACCAAGAAATGAGGGCCGGTAACCGTGGGGTATGTTGCTGAATCCGTAGCATGTTACAATGTGTATAACAGTTCTGGCCACAGTTAGTTGCACATGGATCACCTCTGATGCATTGTGCTAAGTAATTAGCCAGGAGGTGTGTACAACATAGTGAAATATGGACACACCTCAGCCGTGGGTGTTCCAATTCAGGTTACATGACTGATTGGTGTGGTCTGCATATAACCTGTCAGTGCAGGTGTGCTCTGCAGAGCCTAGAGGCAGTTCCCAGTCACTGCAGAGATATTGAAGTGGTCCATTATAAGGAGTGCCTTGCCTGCGTGCGTCAGAGATGATGTGAAGCATTGAGTCACATGACCCCATGTTTTGCTTGCCTGTTCCCATTCTGGTGGTGAATGTTATTGGAAACTGTGCAAGACAGGCAGTATAGGAGCAGCAAGAGCCGTACATATTATCTGTACTCCCAGGGCTGACAGGTGCAGGTCATCTGTGCCAAAGCATCCTGTTTTGTTGACCATGTCATTCAAAGCAGACAGATACTGGATGCCTGTGGAATGACAGCAGAAGTATAGGCAACTGTTGAAGTGAAACAGTCAGTTTTTGTACAGTCGTATCTAGTCTGGATGAATGCAGAATGCTCCCCAGGGCTTGGCTGATACCTTCTGGGCTACAAGACCGGAGAGCTATTGCATGTCCCTGTACATGTAGTCTGGGAAGTTACATCTCAGGACAGTTTCACTAACATGGAGAATGACAGTCAAATTGTACCTGGTGAGGTGTGACATGGGTGCATAGGTTATGTTGCAGAACCAGTTACCCGACAGCTAGAAGTAAGCGACTATCACCTTGTGTAGCCTGCTGAGTGGGACATCAGTGTGACCGCCTACAGAGTCACCTATGACTGGTGTGTTGGGAATGTTATAACACCCTATTGTCTGTATTTGATGGGCACACATGAGTCTGTGGGCTATAAGTAATTGTTGTTGTGTTTGGTGATGGGGGCTGCCTCTGGTGCCTACACAGAGTATGGAGAGGTTCTGCAAATGTCGTACTCATACTATGTGTGGCCTGTGGTGGTGGAGATCTTGTGAGACTATGTGATGAGTGGGGTGTGTTGCAAATGTTACACGTCCCCACATGAATGTCAGGTTCAGTCTGAGTTGGTGAGAGCATTACCCCCAGCATGGCTACATATGTGCATCTCCCACAGGCTGTAGTGTCGTATGTTGGGAGGTGAGCATTGACTGTGTACATGAGACAATTGTTCTATTGCCACATGTTTGCCATATTCATCATATAGACAAGCAATAGCACTGGTACATGACAGTTGGACATGCCTGTATATTCAACCATGTCTCACAAGATATGTGAGTTATGTGTGTACAACAGCTGTTGTACTGTAAGCAAGCTAGAAATGTAAGGACAGACAGTGTACTTGTAAGAAATTAGTTGGAATGGGTGCTATAGTAATTAGTAGCTCATGAAGTGCTCACAAGTTCTGAACAAGTGCTGAGCATGAATATGCAATACAGATAGGGTGTTGGATAATATCAACCCACTGCAACCCACAAGTGGAGACGCACTGCACTATTACCCTGCTGAGTATGGTCTGCAAGTCTATGAACCTTTATCAACGTAGATGTTAGCAGTACAGAAGTAGATGACAGTACGGACGATTTCACACTGCATAGCATACCTGTGACAGGTCATAGGACATCATCACCCATACCGTATTCCAGCTACACTGAGTATACTAGATGTACCTTCAAATGTCATAGGAGTGTTCTACCAGTGGCCTGTTGACAGAATCAACACTACAAAAGGTGTCAGAGTGACATGTGCATATCACACCAGTGGCAGCTACAGTAAAACTAGGTTAATGTTTTGTACTCCCCCCTCATTGTAGCCCATACCCCTCAGACAAATGGGAGGCATCTGTTTATGTAAGGATGTCAATGGCCATGACCTAGGAGCAATAGCTGTCTCAGTGTTGTGGACAACATACAGAATGTGCTTTGTGGGTGAGCTGTGTGACATATGTGCACAATCTGACAGCTGATAATAGCATTGTCACTGCTAGGTGAATAACCCTGTACCCATTAACTACCACCTAGGCTGCAGTCAACATTATGGACACTGTGTAAGGGATGGTGCTGTGCAGTTCACCTCCCTGAGTTGATGACATCTCCAGGCCTATTAGGTAGTCATACGAGGCACCCATGTCATGACAGGGTGCCATCCATGAGCATGGAGATCATTGGAGAGGCATACTCAGCACTCAGGTGACCAATATCGGATCACATATCACCTTTAACGGGTATTGGCCATGCGTGGATGGGCGATACCAGCCTTCACAATCCTCACCTCCACTATGCAGCATGCTGGCTACCTTGCATAAAGACATGTGCTACACTGTGATGTTGGACATGCTACATGTACATATCCTGATCTGAAAGACATACGTCATGGACAGCCACCATCCTACTACAAGGATCGCCACATGCTGGACAGATCCCTGTGCCATACATGTTACATACTACCACCATACCATGCAACCCTGTCCATCAAAGCTGCACATGTCATCTCTGTCATACATGGTGTGATGACCACATGGTAGATGTATTATTAACTGTCTGGATCAGTAATGTGGCACTGATTCACCTCGCGGTGGAAAAATGGCTGTCAGATACAGCTAGGAAACCTTGCCCGTACATGCTATAGTTGATAACCATCCCTGCGAATGATGTCCAGCTAGCCACTGTCCCATTTCTATCACATGTGCAACACAGGTGATCCATGGCAGGATGTTGAACTGCTGTACAGTGCCGTGTAGATGTATATGGCAAACACATGCATGTAAAGGTTCCGTGCATATGTGTGCATTGTCACTGCTCATGTCCATTAAGTATGTGTTGATATGTGACATATACACAGCATCAAGGTCAACAGCATCACTGTAGCACATCCAGGCATGTGCTGATAGGTAAGAACACCAGTACAGGCAAACAGACATGCCCACATCAAGACAGCATTCACATGGAGTATGAACAATGTAAAGAGGTGACACACATATATGATGATGATATCCAATGCATAATGGGTGTTACATGTGTGTGACACAAACATGTCAGTCGTGTCAGTGTCGTGATGATTTGCAAAGATAACTGTGCAGATGTACTAGATTTAATACAAATGTATGTGCAGCTGCATCTCTGTACATCTCTGTGATACTGTGACCTGACACCATCATTATGTCTTCCAGATAATGCCTCATTCACGCCTGCCAGCGTACAGCCACCAGGAGGATGATGTCCTCATCTCGTACCTCCATGAGAACTATGAGGTGTTGTTCAGCCATGTGCCACAGCATGCCCAGCAGCGTGATGACCTGTGGCAGGACCTTTGCAGGAGGGTTAATGATGTGGGTAGCCATAACCGCACCTACCAGCAGGTGTGCAGACACTGCATGGACTTGATATGACATGTGAAGCAGCATGCCACTGCAATCACCAGGGAACAAGGTGGAACAGGTGGTGGGCCACCAACCCAGCCCCCACTCACACACACCGAGGAGCTACTGGCCAGCCTGGGGACACCCTCAAAACGGCATCCACAAACACTAGCTGCCATCGTGGAGGTGGGTGTCTCCCAACCAATGAGCCTGGAGTTGATTGGTAAGTCACTACTGCTCATATGACTATTATATCCCATTTAGTTGCATGTGTTACTGTACAATATGTAATGTAACATCATATGCAAGGTATGTTTACACACATGCTGCATACTACAGTATGCTACCCTGTGTATGCACACATGTGCATACTATATGCTGTTGTACAGGCAAATGTGTTAACATGCACAGTGCACCCTGTGACTGTCATACAGTCATGGATAATGTTCAAACTGCTGTGTCACCCCTATACAGGTACCTCTGACATCACCACATGTACCACCGACATCAGTCCATTGCAGATGAGACTGTCATCAGTATCAGGCATGTTAATACATATATCTATTTGCCATGTGGCCAGTTAACACATGTACACATGATGTATGGTCCAGTCACTATATACAGGTTGCATCTCCCAGCATTCACACTGGCTACCCATGTGCAATATATGCAAACGGAATGAAACACCAACATGAAACCACAGTATCTGTCAATGCTACATGTGTGGACAGCTGTGCATACAATGGTGGAGGTGTTGTTCAATGTAGGCATATGTACTATACATTGGAACAACACATGTGTGGTACGCAAACAGTACACAGTGAGCTGGGATATGGGAAGCCCACAGGAGTCACCATTGTTTTATATGCTCCTGTAATGGGTGCACACATTGTGATGTGCCATCTGACATGTCCCAGACACATAATTTTCTGGCTGCAATATTGTCACACTATCCCATAATACATACCCCACACACCAAACATACAACCCGTTGTCTGCATAGCCCTGTGGACGGTGACATATCTGACATCTATGGGTGTATGTCATATGAGACTACACAAACATGTGAGATAGACGGTCATCACAAACATTTGGCCAACACATGTTCACACATGGCCATGGAGGATGGCCAGAGACATGTAGCCACACAGTAGATGTGATGTGTATACACCCTGATGCACATTGTCCACACATGATCCAACTATAGCCTTAGTTGACTGATTATACAGTTGATGTGGTACACTGGATGTTATAAAAGCCTGTGCACAGCTAGTGGAGGTGTCACGTAAGTCAATCATATAAGATGTGTTGAACATCACAACTGTGTCATAGCTTGATAGTAGTCACCTGTACAGCTTCCACAGTCATTGACACCACATCAGGCCACAGATACCATACATTTCCCTTGCTGCTGTAGGACATCACTGTCAGCCATGCAGCTCATATGTGTGGTACATCAATGTCATGTGGGACATGGTGTATTGACAAGTCTGCCATGTGTGGACATGGTTGCCAGGCAGCTAAGACTCTCTAGTAGTTGTGCAGGGGTGTCATCCGTAGGTCTTCCAGTGACCTGTCACATGACACAGCATGGTTTGGTGTGTATACATCTCAGCAATGTGAGTCACAATCCACAGTTATGTCATGTGTATGCACGCAGTTATGGTTATGCAATGTGTGCATATTACACACTGTATAGCAATATAGATGCCTCATGATGCCATGCAATGGCACAGTGTCTGTACTTCACACTGTGTAGCAATGTAGATGCCTCAAACTACCCATCCATGCTCATGCACATTTGCTAAACGTGCCTTCTATCTGTAGGGCATACAGACAACACTGCAATGTGATACCCATTACAAGGCTGTGCATGTGTCAAGACACCATTGTGTCAGACATGTATGCATGTCAATGCACATGTCAGCAGATTACATGTCAAGGTCACTTCAGCCATGTGTACTGTTAATCTGTGCTGGTCCGCATGGTGTATCACAGGGATGCATGCTTACTACCATGATTGTGTGAACTGCATGGCTATGATAGGACACCTGCTTGCTGTTGTGTGCAACCCAGGGAGGTATGCTAACTACCAGTATTAATGTCTGAGCTGCATGCCGTCTGGTGTATCACATGCATGCTGCATGCCGTCTGTCAAATCACATGCATGGTGTGTCTGTGTGTGTGTGTGTGTGTGTGTGTGTGTGTGTGTGTGTGTGTGTGTGTGTGTGTGTCTGTGTGTGTGTGTCTGTGTGTGTGTGTGTGTTTGTGTGTGTGTGTGTGTGTCTATTGTAATGTAGAGTCTTTCTTTGCATTCACAGGAGATGTAGGTGCGTTACGCTCCTGTGGTCCATCTGATGTTAGTGTCCCCACAGATACTAGCAGTGATGAACATATGCATGAGGTACAGGCAGGGTTGTCAGGGGCTGAATCTGTGCCAATGATTGCCATCCCAGCTATGTCCCCCTCTTCCCCACACACAGTTTTCATGCCAACACATACCCCATCACCATTGGCTATAGAGGAAGGACAGTCAGTGTGTGTTAGCTTGGAACAGGAACGTGTGGTGGCTACAGAAGGTGTGTCTCCACACCATGATGTCAGTGTAATGACTGCAGATGTGCCACACAGGCATGTGGCCAGTGCTGCTCGTAGGAGGACCTCTGGCAGACATGCACCTGCAGAACAGAGCGCAGCAGCTGGTGTCACCAGATGCATGTTCCAGACTGTAATGGCGGCACAGGCATGTGCTAAATGGCAGAACAGAGAAGGGCAGAGGCTTCAGAGGGCTGCTATCCATACTCTAAATGACAACATCCAGGCATTGGCAAATGCTCAACAGCAGATTGTTGATGTTCTGGACAGACAATTGGGTGACATGGTTGGAATCCTTGACCATGGCATGGCAATCCGCGAGCATGAGCTGACTGTGCTGGAACATCTGGTAGGAGTGAGGCATAGGCCACGTGGACGTAGGCCAGCTACACCACCTAGTGCAGGTCAACGTGAATGAGCCACCTCACATGCCCGCTCCCATAGTGCCGGTAGCAGTAGCAGTGCAGATGGTGCTGTGCTGTCCACACCAGGACACAGCAGGCCACGTGGATGTGGCCCTGGATGTTCCCAGTGGGGACATGGCTCCAGTTGACATGTGTCATCGGACAGTAGCCAATCTGTACCTCCGCCTGGTATTGCCCGTGCAATCCCTGGCAGGCACAGGTCACGTGGCTGGACACAGTGAGCTGTACATCCTGGTCTGCACAATCTGGAGCTGTCAATAATAACCCTGTGTAGGCCTGGCAAAAGGCAGAACTGTGTGCACTCATACACGCACACAGCAAAAACATCTGTAGGGCACCGCAACACCCACATGCATAATGACCACACATGTCCAATCAGATCACTGGCCCTTACCCACAAACATGATGTTATCCACTGGTGCAGCCTATCCCCCTGGCAAACATTATCACCCTGTGCATATGATGATGCCTGTGCCGCATCCCTGTCATCCATACAATTGGTGCAGGGACATGCTCAAATGGTCTGATGCACAGGGTGAACAGAAAAGTGAGAGAAGTGTATATTACATTAGTTGTGTACTGTTGACATGCACCAGACATACCATGTAGTACAGGTTTATAATTCATTGTTATATGTTCACAGTATATGTCTTGGTAACAACAGTAACAGCATGTTGGTAATGATGCCCTGGTTCCCTCCTTATGGTCTACTTGTATGTGCCAACAAGTAGCAGTGTTTACAGTTTCCCATGTGTAAATGTGGAGTACTCACAGGCATGTATGGCAATACCAGCATGCTATACGTAGCCTCAACCTGACTGTTAGAAAGGCTACCATACCACAGATGTCCACAAATCTACTGATCCAGAAGCATGTTGGTTGTATAATAGGCTACAGTGGCTAGAGACGTGACATCCATACCAGGTCACATCACAGGTATGTTGACATGGTGCGGGGGGTTTACACAGCGGTCTGGCCAATGATAACGTTAGAGGGCAATTGATAGCATGAGGTCTCACAGTGTAGCAGTAATACCCTGTCACATTACAAGATGAGAACACACACAGACATACACAGAAACACACAGTAACATGCCCACACTCACGGGGTCAACAACACTATAACGCACACTCAATTGTGTTGAGGTGAGGACCCCTGCCTATGTGGTAATCAACCTCACAGTACTGTGCACCCACACGATGCGACACAGAAAATGAACATGTACAGGTAGCCAGTAAGGCTGAAACCGATGGCATCAACAGGGTAGTAAACTGCATCACCATGAGGGGTTAGGGATCCTGTCTGTTCTGTATGGTAGCATACACCCTCACTCCATGCACCAGACAGCCATACATACACACACACACACACACACACACACACACACACACACACACACACACACACACACACACACACACACACATACACACACACACACACTGTGGAGTCAACAAATGTCATTCACATATGGATAGCTGACATGTGTGTGATACACACACCACCCCTACCTATGTCATGCTTTCCACACTACAGTATGTACAGATCTCTACAACAGTGTACAGGGGTGTGTAACAATTGGGATATATTCCCCACCATATGTGGCATATATGGTCACACAAGCAAACACACATGGCAGTACTGTGAATGATACACCTGCTATACGATACGTCTGACAGACGTGCAGCAGTATTGGCCGCATTATGTGCACCAATGCTACCTTCGGCAATTATGCTGCTATATGCACATGGGAGGATGTAAGTGTTACAGGTGTCAAGTGACTTAAAGTCAGTAACACCCGACCGCTGTGTAGGTTTTATGTCTTCACCGTCTAGTAACAGTAACATAGCGTCCTGTTTGCACATGTAATGGTAGGATGGCTTGTGACACACCTGTGAGCCGTCCCCAGCAAACATCCATCTGCAAAGGTGGATCACCACTTTATGTACATCCATCCATACCTGATGTACATCCTACCGTACTGTCAGCATTTCACCATATACAGGTGTCAATGATGGGGCTGCAGTGCAACTGCATGCTGTAGTTAGGCACAGATGAATTACATACATCAGCTACTGCACATGCATAGTAGCTGCATGCACACCATTACATGTACATGTGTGTTGGTCCTACCTGCCTGTCATGTAGCCATGTTTGTATGCATTGCAATTGGTGGACATGTGTGATGACATACATAACACATGGACAGTTGTATGATATAATGGGTGTCATGGGTAACTAGTACAGAGGGAATGTTTCCTCGGTCAACATTGCTACCTCATGTACTGTTAGCATTTAACAGCCATGGATCTACCTTCCATGTGCATGCGTGCGATTGCTGTAGCCACTTGTCTGCATGGAGGACAGCAAAAGCTATGCTATGTACATATGTGTTGTGTGTGTGTTTGTGTGGTCCATGCACATATCCACTGCAATTACATGTATGTCATATCCAAACATGTGTGTTCTTTGGTGTACAGCGACAGTCATCTGTCACACCTGTGTAAGACCCAGGGCCCCTGTTATGTGTAAAGCCGACCTGGTTATGTACAGTGGTATCATTGCATTACATAACACATGATGGAACCCCGTCAGTACATGTGTAGTCTGCACAGTTGCTGTAGACCTATGTACAGTCCACTGGTCATGAGTCACACGGTGTTGTGGTAATGTATGGATGTGTGTTGCTGGTCCAAGGACATGGTGATGTCTGAGGGCTACATAGAAGAATGCGGCATTTACCTCTGTGATCTGCACCTGAGACATCTGTGATGACTCTTGAGTGTGTACTGGTCAGTACATGTGAGTGGCCTTCATGTACGTGGGGACAGTAACACCATATTGTGCCCCTCCGTGTTTAGAATCCCTGTGCATGCAAGACAGCCCTTTGCTACTGCTGTGTGTGAGCATGCCCAGCACGCTGTTGTGTAGATGGACACACAGTACATTCCAAACTGTGCCCTTCCATGTTTAGAATGCATGTGCATGCAAGACAGCCCTTTGCAACTGCTAAGTGTGTGAGCATGCCCAATACGCCGTTGTGTAGATGGACACACAGTACATTCCAAGCTGTGCCCTTCTGTGTTTAGAATCCATGTGCATGCAATATAGCCCTTCGCTTCTACTAAGTGTGTGAGCATGCCCAGTATGCCGTTGTGTGGATAGACACACAGTACATTCCAAATGGACGTGTGATACTAAGTGTGTGAGCATGCCCAGTGACACCTTTTGTCGGTGATGTGACTCTGTGTATGGGCATGGCCATTGACATCTTGTATAGCGATGGGGGTCATCCAGGCAACAGATGTCCATACCCCACGTCAGGATGGATGCCTACATTGAACACACTGGTTGACTGTCTTGAAGGGTGTACTGTCTGTGGTGCATCTCGCATCTATGTAGTGTTGTAATAGTGCTTCGTAGATAGGCAGTTTTCCTGCTCACACCACTGCCTTGTGTTTGTCTATGTCTACCTTGGGACAGTAATATGCTTTTAGACTGCTCACTCTCTATACATTCCCTATCGACGTCTTTGCCTTTGCGGATGATGTCATCCACCTAGAAGTATGCCTCTGGGAGTGCTGTGTTCCAGTAATCTTGGTATCGCATTCTGTAACTGCGTAATGCTGTAGTGTGATAAGGTAGTTAGGTGTATGTTCGACTCTCAGCCCTGCCAAGTGTGTGTGTGTGTGTGTGTATTTCCAGCTGCCTGGGGACAGAGTAATGCTTTTAGATGGCTCACTCCACATACATTTCCTATCGGCGTCTTTGGCTTTGCGGATGATGTCATCCACCTAGAAGTATGCCTCTGGGAGTACTGTGTACCAGTAATCTCAATAGCACATTCTGTAACTGTGTAATGCTGTAGTGTGATAAGGTAGTTAGGTGTATGTTCGACTCCCAGCCCTGCCAAGTGTGTGTGTGTGTGTGTTTTCGGCTGCCTGGGGACAGAGTAATGCTTTTAGGCATCTCACTCCACATACATTCCCTATCGGCGTCTTTGCCTTTGCGGATGATGTCATCCACCTAGAAATATGCCTCTGGGAGTGCTGTGTACCAGTAATCACGATAGTGAGTTATGTAACTGCGTAATGCTGTAGTGTGGTAAAGTAGTTAGGTGTATGTTTGACTTCCAGCCCTGCCAAGTGTGTTTGTGTGTGTGTGTGTTTGTGTGTCTGTGTGTGTGTGTTTCCAACTGCCTTGGGACAGAGTAATGCTTT
Source organism: Protopterus annectens (assembly GCF_019279795.1). Taxonomy (NCBI): domain Eukaryota; kingdom Metazoa; phylum Chordata; order Ceratodontiformes; family Protopteridae; genus Protopterus; species Protopterus annectens. The sequence goes on from NC_056734.1 coordinate 845,574,321, forward strand.
TAGATGGCTCACTCCACATACATTCCCTATCGGTGTCTTTGCCTTTGCAGATGATGTCATCCACCTAGACGTATGCCACTGGGAGTGCTGTGTACCAGTACTTTCGATAGCGCGTTCTGTAACTGCGTAATTCTGTAGTGTGACAAGGTAGTTAGGTATATGTTTGACTGCCAGCCCTGCCAAGTGTGTGTGTGTTTCCAGCTGCCTGGGGACAGAGTAATGCTTTTAGACATCTCACTCCACATACATTCCCTATCGGCATCTTTGCCTTTGTGGATGATGTTATCCACCTAGAAGTATGCCTCTGGGAGTGCTGTGTTCCGGTAATCTCAGTAGCGCATTCTGTAACTACATAATACTGTAGTGTGATAAGGCAGTTAGGTGTATGTTCGACTCTCAGCCCTGCCAAGTGTGTGTGTATTTCCAGCTTTCTGGGGACAGAGTAATGCTTTTAGATGGCTCACTCCACATACATTCCCTATCGGCGTCTTTGCCTTTGCGGATGATGTCATCCACCTAGAAATATGCCTCTGGGAGTGCTGTGTACCAGTAATCATGATAGCGTGTTATATAACTGCATAATGCTGTAGTGTGCTAAAGTAGTTAGGTGTATGTTTGACTCCCAGCCCTGCCAAGTGTGTTTGTGTGTGTGTGTTTGTGTGTCTGTGTGTGTGTGTTTCCACCTGCCATGGGACAGAGTAATGCTTTTAGATGGCTCACTCCACATACATTCCCTATCGGCGTCTTTGCCTTTGCAGATGATGTTATCCACCTAGAAGTATGCCTCTGGGAGTGCTGTGTACCAGTAATCTCGATAGCGTGTTCTGTAACTGCGTAATGCTGTAGTGTGACAAGGTAGTTAGGTGTATGTTTGACTCACAGTCCTGCCAAGTGTGTGTCTGTTTCCGTCTGCCTGGGGACAGAGTAATGCTTTTAGACGTCTCACTCCACATGCATTCCCTATCGGCGTCTTTGCCTTTGCGGATGATGTCATCCACCTAGAAATATGCCTCTGGGAGTGCTGTGCACCAGTAATCTCGATAGTGCATTCTGTAACTGCGTAATGCTGTAGTGTGACAAGGTAGTTAGGTGTATGTTCGACTCCCAGCCCTGCTAAGTGTGTGTGTGTGTGTGTGTGTGTGTGTGTGTGTGTGTGTGTGTGTGTGTTTCCAGCTGCCTGGGGACAGAATAATGCTTTTAGATGGCTCACTCCCCATACATTCCCTATCAGCGTCTTTGCCTTTGCGGATGATGTCATCCACCTAGATGTATGCCTGTGGGAGTGCGGTGATGCTGGAACTCGGTAGCGCGTTCTGTTACTGCATAATGCTATAGTGTGGTAGACTAGATAGGTAGGTGCTCGATTCAAAGGCATGGCAGTTGTGTGTGTTTGGCAATTATACCATGTGTGTTGGTATCTGTGGGTGGCTAGCTGCCCGATGTGTTCAGTGTGTTTTGTTGCTGACCTATATAGTGTCCACAGCCCGCATATTCTGCCAAGACACTGGGTTGTCAACACATACATTCACCAATAGGTCTGGTGAGGAACTGTCAGCAGCCCTACTCTTACCCTTGATACAGTCTGACCCATGTGACGCAACATAACACACGTGCCTTGATAGTAACAACACTACATGATGCAGGTGGCACATGTTGTTTCCATTTCATTTCTGTCTAATGCATTGCTGTCATGTGATCTGCTGTTGTGTACATGTATATTTGTGTATGTGTGTATATATATATATATATATATATATATATATATATATATATATATCCATGCATATATGTATACAAATAATATATATGATATAGGTAAATGTAGAGGTGGACATAGATGTGAACATATATGTCTGGGGACATCAGCACTATTGAATGTTTGTGCCAGATGATCTGTACGTGATAACCTGGGATCTATGTATATCTGCCATGGCGTGGTGGTAATGCACATCATCTGTAGTGTGCAGGGCCACAGGTTGTAGTCATGTAGACACCAGTTATTTTGTTGCTGGGAAGACCATGGGACATCGAATATGGTGATAGTAAGGCACCTGTTGCCAATTGTGTATGGATCTGAGTGACACTGAGCAGTGGTTATTAATTTGGAGGTTCAGTATGGGTCATATAACTATTCATTAGAAGACTATACTAAGCAGATGAGGTTGACTATAGTGTATCACATTTATCACCAGGGTGTGCTGCTGGTCCCTGGAGTGTATGTGTGTAGTCAGCCAGGTGCAGGTCTCGAATATAGTTGACAGCATGGGACGGGGGTCAGGCGTACTGTATGTACATTGCAGAACTGTTTCTCGGGAGTGCTCCTGCCTTAGCACACCTAAGCTAGGGATGTGTCTATACCTGCCTGGTGACATTGGGAGGGATGGCAGCAGTGGTGGGGTAGTCAGGGTGTACAGGCTGCACAAACAGGTGTTGATCAGCACAATCAGCAGATGACATGGCCAGCCCACACCTGAACACTACAGTAATGTGAGCAAGCAGCATACACACAGGTTTCGTCCACCCTCTACACCACCGGTGTATACCTGCAGGGACATTTCACGACACAGTCCAACCAAATGACATGGGCTGCAGCAGGCAACATATACCAACATGTGCAGGAGGAAAAAATACTATGATATTAGAACTCAGATTGATAAAAAATGTGATGAAATTCTTAAAAGAAAGTATAAGAAGCTCAGTAGAGATATTAAGGAATATCAGGAGGGACGCCAGTACCCAGCACCTCCACCTATACATTCTGGTAATTATAGAGATAGATATGATAACAATATTTCTAATAACAATGATTTAATACAAGATGGAGAAAATGATGGTGATGAAGAGGTTAATGATAATCATTATGTTCAGCAACTCCTTCCAAGGAGGTCAGAGAGAATACGCAATCAGCATAACAGTCAAGATTCTAACCATTTTTCTCCGGGCCATTACCCTTACAGGGGGGGAGGGGAGTACAACAGGAATGCGAAACAGAACAGGAACCAGAAATGGTAAAGGGAATACCAGCTATTGTTGTTGAACAGGAAAGGGATAATTTTTGTGTTCTCAGTAGAGCTGATTATTATATATATAATTACAGTGACCTTATAGTCACTGATACATTCTTTGATCTGTTTACTAAAGGTTTTAAGTATGTACCACAAAAGAACAGCAATATTGCTAAGGTCATTTTGGACCTTAAAATGTTCATAAGAAAACTTAATTTGGAGAATCTATTTGGCAATAATACACACACTGATATTTCCTTTCCTACTAGGTCTAATATTTACAACCCCCCTATACACCCCCAATTGAGGAATCTTGAGAACAGAATTGAACAGCAAATAAGGAAAGCTTCTAGAAATAACAGATTTTCTCCCAATTTGACCACTGGTGAAAATGATCTGCTTCTTGAATTAAGCCACAACCCCAACATCAGAGTTATGGAGCCAGATAAGGGGGGGTGGCACTGTCCTTATGATCAAAATTATGTATGAAAGTAAAATGTATGCAGTGTTAAATGATGACACACGTTATACACCTGTTTCTGTTAATGAAATTCATATTTCTTATAAAAAATAGATTTAGCTATTAAGGATCTATTTGATCAGGGAGTTATAGATTATAGTACATACCGGTATTTAGGAAATGAGAATCCAAGGGTACCAGCCATATCTGGAGTACCCAAAATTCATAAAGATATTGAGGATCCATCCTTAAGGCCCATTGTAGCTGCTCAGGGATCAAAGATTTCACCTCTTTCTAAGTTTTTGGACTGGAAACTTACATTTTTGTGGTGTAAGGAGCATCATTTACTTAAAGACTCCTGGGAATTTTTATGTAAAGTCATGCCGGAGTTTAATGTACCCAATTTACAGTTTCTTACCATAGATGTAGTTGATCTTTTCTCTGTTATACCTCATGAGAAGGGACTACTCTGGTTAGAAGAAGCTCTTAGAGAAGGCCCAAAGGCTAAGGAGAATGATATCTTTTTAACTTTGGAGCTGGCAGATTTAGTATTACATAACAACTTTATTTATTTTTCTGGTGAATATTTCAAACAGACATCTGGAGTGGCTATGGGTGCCAATTGTGCACCTACTTATGCTGATATCATTTTGTCCGTTTGGGAGAAGAAATATATAATAAACAGTGAATATAAGAACAATTGGATATTTTATTCAAGGCTTTTGGATGACATTTGTATTTTCTGGACAGGGTTAAGTGGTACTATAGTGGAATTCATGGATTATCTAAATTCTACTACTGATTTTTTGACCTTTACATACCAAGTTAATTCTGGAAGGGTTAATTATTTAGATGTGTCATTAAGTATCCACAATAATGGTTTTAAATCATCCATTTATAGAAAACCAACTTTTTCCAACAGTTACATTCACTATAAAAGTTCACATCCTGGACACCAGAAGAAGGGCATTGTCAAAGGCCAGTTTGCAAGGGCATCCCGTATGACATCGGACGATATGGATTATCAATTAGAATGCCTTAAACTTACTGAGATGTTTCAAAAAAGGGGTTACCCTGAAGAATTTATTAATAATATCTGTCAGGAGGTCCAGGAAAGTAGGGATACCAAGTATCGACCCATTTTGGGTACAGGGGAATTGGAAAAACCCAAAGGAGAAGGTGGGCCAAATGAACCTCAGTTGGAGTATAACAAGGCTTTTATTACTGAGTATAGTGCTAATTCTGGCACCATTAGAAATATTATTGAATGAGAATGGGACACCTTTCATGATATTACAGACCTTAATAATTTAAAAGGAAAAACTGTAAAAACGGTATTCCGAAAGGGGAGTAATATTAAGAACTTATTAGAATATGAACCCAGTACAAATAGATTTTCTAACCAACGTAAGGGTACATACAGGTGTGGTACATGCTTACAATGCAGATATATTTCCCATACGGACAAAATATTCCTTTCAGCTAGAAGTAGATGGATAAGGTCAACAAAGTTTTCAAATTGCAACAGTCAAGGGGTAATATACCTAGCGTCTTGTCAATTATGTCAAGCATTCTATGTTGGCAAAACTGAGAGACATCTCAAGAGGAGAATATATGAACATCTTTATGAAATCCAGAAAGAGAATTCCAACAATGCCCTTTATCGACACATTTTGGTTTGTCCAAGGACAAGATATGAATTTTTTGTTTAAGAAATTATGGCACGAGATAACAGGGGTGGTCCCTGGGAGACGAAATTGGAACATAGGGAAACTTACTGGCAGATTTTACTGAAAGCAAATAGGGTTCCAGGTTTAAATGACACTATATCCATAGTACCTCTTCTTAAATTAAAAGGTGGGAGACTGTGACATTCTGTTTTCCTTATGTTTTATAAACTATTATTTTAGGGTATCTCTATGTGTATACAATTTTAAATATATATGTATTTTAAATATTCCATGTTTATATATATGTATTCAACATATTCTGTTTAATTTTCAAGTTATGATACATATTTATTAAGTGTTTTTAAATGTAGTATTTTATTTAGGGGTAGTTGGTGTTTGTATTTCTTTAAATCTTTATTAATTAATTGGTTAACTGATTGTATTATTATATATAAGCCAGGTTTTGAGTAACCATCATGTATCTAATGAAGTCAAGGATTTGCATTGACAAAAATGTTTGATTGTAATTTGCTGACATTAATAAAGCGAGTGGTTGCGGTCTTCCCTCACTGATTTTTTGGATTATTTTTTTTTATATCAGTAGAGCCTCCGTTTTGGTCTTGTTGGTTATGTGACCATACAAGTGACTGTGGTGGCCTAATGTTAGGGCAGCAGACAGTACACATCCATAGTGGCACCATGACCTCTGTAGCACATACGGGGGTCACAATGGTAGCCTGTAGTACACATGGTGTCCTGACCCACTGCAGATTATGGGCTGACCATCATGTGTGTCCGTACAGCCCACACACGTTCCATGCAGCTGGACAGATGTGGACCAATACAGGCAAATGATATATGATGGCCTATGGATATGCCCAATGAATGACCCCAGCCCCCTAAGACACACACAGATGACAGCAGGTCAGGCAGTTTGATGTAGGTTGTGTAAGCTAGGACGTCCAACACCACTGTGCTGGTAATTAATGCTGGGAACTGACGTACCCTGGTATCCCTCCAACCAGCAATTTAGGTAGGTCCACACACTGACATGGAGTACCCGGCATACCAGCACAGTAGCGGTAGATGTGTACAACTGTTGGCTGTGCCCCCCGTCAAACCTACACATGTGAGAGTCATGTGCACCACCCACGGTGCTGTGTAGGACTGTGGTTGTGGTTGGATGTCCCCCCACGCTATGCAGACATGTAGCAACTGTCAATGCCACATGACCATTAGCTACCCTGCAGACACAGTGTGACACCTGTCTGTGTAGAATGGAGGGGTCAGCAACACAGTACTATCTATCTGGACATGTGACACATGCAATACAGTTGACCATACTTGGCATGCTCACACACATGACGGTATGATGGTAATGTCGGTTGACAACATGCGTAACAGTCATACTGGGCATGCTCACACACTGAAACACAGGACGGCCAGGCATGCATACACCAGTGGTCTGGACATATCTGCCAGTACATTGCTATACTGTTGGATGTCTGTGCTGCATGGTGTGTGTGTGGTCGATTGTCTGTACATATGCCATGGTCTATTGTTAATTCACATGAGCTATGTGCGCAGGGTACTTCTACCATCACGTGTATAGGGCGGTTGTTTGTTTGCGGACAGGCTGATGCCTTTGGCTACAGACTGGGTAAGGCACATTCCAGCAGGTGGGAGCAGTTGTGCATGGGTTTGCACAGTGTTAAGCACTGCTGACCTCTGGTCACAGCACCTTATATACGTTTAGACTCCACATTTCTTTGACAGTGCACTACTGGCATACTGGTAGACAAACACGCTTACAGCCACTCGCTCACTGACGTTTCAGCTTACATTTGTCACTCACGCTGGGTGTGTGCCATCCCTTGTGATGCGTATTACATCGGACTACATGACTACAGTATCGGGTATGTGTAATCATTTTGCGACGGCACGGACTTGGCGGCCTGTCCAGTGATGTAATCATATTATATGCGTGTTCCTCATATGATCTGTTCCCATCTGCCTGATGCATGGGAACCGATACTCTGCAATGCTGACATGTAACTTGAGTTTGGTAACGCAGCTGTCCACCGTGTCATGCTACCGCATACCTACTGCACATTGTCCACCTTTCAGATTGCACGACAGGAGACTGTAGGAGTGACACCTTTCCCACTTTGCATGGGACAGTCCCTCATCATGCATATCTCATGTGACAATACCAGAACTCTTCACCAATTGGGGACACATTTCTGCAGAATCAGGGACAGATCAAGAAAAATCAGGGACACTTTTACAAAAGTAGTGCTATTAACTTGAAACACTGACAGAATCAGAGCATATGACTTAATAAACATATTCTGAAGTAACAGTTGTTTATAACTCTTGCTTATTGTCATTAGTCAGTAAGTGTAATTCACCACCTTTCCTTCAACAGACACTAATTTTAGGAGGGGTTAAGAGGGACAGAGTTAAACTTTCAGTCAAACTCAGGGACATACCTGACATTCAGGGACAGTTGAGTGGTATGGACAATACTCTAGCCATTGCAACTGTCCTGATTAGGGGACATTCTCATGTTGTACATGTCTGTATTGGTTCCTTGTTACAGGTCTTGTATACCTGACACGTCGATATATCATATGTAGTAGCATAAGCAACTTTACTGCTGCTAGACTACGCTTTGATTTGTTCCGATATGTATATTTCTGTACTATGCATGGCTGTAGGTATGCTCTGCCCTGGTACATCTGACATTTCTACAGAGCAGGTTCTACTTTGGCCATTCAGAATGGTGGCGGCCCTATAGACCCTATATGTAGAGCTATCACATGTGTCAAGGCAATACATACCCACAGCCAGTAGTAAACGGACGACTTCCACGATTTGCATACGTTATGGTTATTCATGTAGCATTATAATTGATAATACTGTTTCCTATTACATGTAGCTGTTACTGATACAGCAAATTGATGTCTGACACCACTACACACACTATATAGCCTCCATTCCCGAACTCATAGGCCATGTGCCATAACTGTCATTTTGCAGGACATAACTGCCCAGACGGGTGTGTCCCTCTCTCTTTAGGTTGCAAGGTGCTCCTCCAACATTTCAGTGACTAATGGATCAGGTTTTAAAACCCAATATTCTGTACGCTGCTCCTTATTTTGATGATATAGTCATTCATTCTGAAGACTGGGATTCCCATCAGACCAAAGTGTAAGCCTTCTTAGTCAAATTCAAAGAGATAGATACACCCCCCCCCCCACACACACACACACAGACACACACACACACTCACACACATACACAAATATATATACATACATATATATATATATATATATATATATATATATATATATATATAGATTCACTTTATAATCTCAAAATACTGAAACATCGAATTTCAGTATGTTGAGACTATAAAGTCGAATCTCAACAACACTGAAACTCCAAAACCGTGAAATTTAAAATTGCAAAGTTCAACACACCACAAACCACACTATGCAAACACCAAACATCCCACACTACAAAAAAAAACACGCGCAGACACACAAACATAACAATACAAACTAACACACCTACACTACAAAGGCTGCATCCCCCCACTTATATATATAGTAACTCCGAGATTACACCAAACAGAAAAAAACAGCAAACTCACAACCAGACATTCTACACTCCCTCGCACACACATCACATATATACAAACACCACCACATTCAACATTTAAACACTCATACTTTTACCTGCCTACCCTAACCCACATGTACACCTTCCAAACATACTCACATACACTCACACACCTACACAAAATCCTTGTAAACTAGGCACTTACCTTAAATTACACCTAAATCCACATACTAAACTGGAAACCATCCACACGACACATTCCACGTCACGAACCGTTAAATCATAACTGCGAATTTGAAATATTCAGATTCACGGTTATGCACTTTCGAATTCCGAAAACTTGACTTTATAGTCTCGAAATACTGAAATTCGATATTTCAGTATTTTGAGATTATAAAGTGAACCCATATATGTATATATATATATATATATATACATATATATATATATATATATATATATATATATATATATATATATATATATATATATATATATATATATATATATACATATATATATATATACATATACACACACACACACACACACACACACATATATATATATATATATATATATATATATATATATATATATATATATATATATATATATATGAAAAATAAAAAACTTCTGTGGATAGGAAGAAAAGTCACACTGAGTCGAACTGTAGTTTAGCGCTTTCGTCCTTTTATTGGTATAAAGAACTTCATCAGAACTATTTACAAATGTGCAAGACTTGTGCTTAAATACTTTTTCTACATGTAAAATACTGCAGATATATTTTGGCCAATGACTGCTCTTAGGGTAAAAGAGTTGACACTTTTTAAAAGAAGCATTAGTATAACAGAGAGGCAGTAATTAGTATGCATGAGTTTTGTCACACTGCAGATACTTATTAACCAATGACAGCTTCCTGGATTTAGAATGACTCACTCCTGAAACTTGAGCTGCTGCAGCTGAATTTACAGTATCTAATGGTGTGTCTCTGTGGGGGTAGTTACACTAGCCATCTCAGAGCACACTTTACATTTAAGTTTTCATTGAGACCTGGGGTGGTCTCTGCATTTAATAGTAGTTGCCAGCGTAATTCTTTGAGTTCCAACAATGTTTCACAGTCACCATAAAATTGATCTACTTGCTCTAAAATAAAGAATTTAAAACCTGTAAAGTTTACACATATAGAGCTGTGCCTGCCCAGAGCATTGCTATTATCTTTATTCCTTATGGCTGCTAAATGCTCTTTGATGCGGTCAGAAAGTTTTCTGATAGTTTTTCCTACATAAAAGGATTGGCAGGAGTTGCATGTTCCTGCGTAGACTACAAACATGGTGTGGCAGTCATAATGTTTAAGAAACTTAATGGTCAGATTACAGTGTCTAAAACAGAAGCTAGTGCCCGTATGAATATGCGGGCAGACAACACATTTAGTACAAGTGAACATGCCTTTGACATCGTCATTTGGTACCTGATTAATTAAAAAATGTGGTTTGTCTTTCTCAAATGCCATTTTTAGTGTTGTAGTCCTTTTGTAAGAGAAGTTTGGTTCTTCTCCCAGAATTTTTCTTAGTTCATTGCTGGCCCTGATAATGTTCCAGTTGCTGTTGATAATGTTTTTGATGGCTCGCATGTCCCTGCTGATTGGTAGAGGGAAGCTGCAGTTCCTATCTGTGCAAGTTTCGTTGCTTGCAGTGGCCTTAGGAGTAAAGCCATTTTTTAGGATCGGTTTGTGTTTGTTATGCCTGTGCATAGCAACATCCGTGAAAACTTCGTAGATAAGTTGCTTGGGGTAATGTTTGCTTGCAAACATGTAAGCAAGGAATTTGCTTTCCAGGTGAAAGGTGCTGTCCTCTGAAATGATACGGGATAGTCTGATAAACTGTCCCCGCAGCACATTCTTCTTCATGAAGAAGGGATGTTGGCTGCGAAAGTCTAGGAAATTATTCCTGTAGGTGTCCTTGCGATACACGTTGGAGACTAGCTGTCCTGTGATAGTGTCCATGGTAATTTGGATGTCCAGGAAGTTTATTTTAGCACCGCAGCCTGAGATAACAAAATCCAGATAGGGGATACTGTTGGACAGGCAGTTGATGAAAGTGTCCAGATCTTTTTGTTGGCCTTCCCACACAAAAAAAATATCGTCGATATAACGCCTGTATAGATGGACCTTGTTGAATTGTGGTAAGTGGACTAAGGTTTCCTGTTCCCATGTGCTTAACACTAAATTGGCAAATGCTGGGGCCATTTTGGACCCCATCGCTACTCCTTTCACTTGCTGGTATATGTTTCCGTTGAAGTGAAAGAAGTTGTTTGTTAGCACTGCTGTGGTTAGTGCTAATAAGGTTTCCACTCGACCGGTATGGAATTTAGCGTATTTGCTGAGGAACAATTCGATGGCCTGTACACCCTCGTGGTGTGGGATGTTCGTGTATAAGGCCACTATATCCAGAGTGACCAGTATACACTTTTTAAAGTCCAACGTGGTACTGTGCAAAGTGTTGAGGAAGTCCCATGAATCCTTTATATAGAACGCTGTGGATTGGACTAGGGGATTGAAAACATAGTCCAGATACTCCGAGATGTTCTCAGTCTTGGTCCTTTTGTTGGAGATGATTAGCCTGAAGGGGGGATCCTTGTGATCCTTGTGGATCTTGGGGATGCCGAATAGTTTCCCCAGGCTAGGTTTTTGTACTACTAAAAACATGTATTCCTCCAGCGTAACATGTTGTCCCAGTTCTAGCTTTTTTAGTAGCTTATCTACTGCTGAAAACTGCTTATTTACTTCTTTTAAGGACACAGGTTTGTAAAATTGGTTGTCGATTAGCGTTGTTTCTATTTTCCTGATGTAGACTTCTTGTTCCATTGCTACAAGCCCTGTACCTTTGTCAGCTTTCATAATTCTTAGCTGACTGTCTCTGTTAAGCTCATTTAGAGCTTGCTGCTCCTGTGTGGAGAGATTAAACCATTTGTCACCAGTGGGTTGTTTCAGCAGAAGCCTAAGTTCATGCTCACATACTTTTTGAAAAGTAGTGAGGGTGCTATTTGGCACTGGGGTGAATACGCTTTTCTTTCTGAGCGTGTGGTGTTTCATTTCATTGGCATCAGTGGTGCTATCCTCGCTACTATCTGGGTCGTAGTACAATATTTTGAGGTTGAGTTTCCTCAGGTACAGGCGTAAATCGAGTGACACATCGGTGATGTGTGCTCTTTGTGAGGGGATAAAGGTAAAGCCCTTGTTGAGAAGCTGAAGGTGCTCTTCTTTGAAAACTCTGTTGGTTAGGTTGAAGACGGCAGTGGAGACCATGTGTTCCCTTTCCATTAATAAAACCTCCTCGTCATGCTTCTTGTTCTCATCGATCTGCCCCTGTAAGGAAAATTGTTCCTCCCTCTGCCTCTCTGTCTGCCTCCCCCTCTGCCTCTCGTCACCGTGGTGTGCGTTGCCAAGTTCAAGTTGGTTAATGGTTCCTGTAATAAAAAAGACTCCTGTGTTCCGGCGGGGGTAGAGTTCGCAGTTGCCTCAAGGGGTAAACTGGCTACTACAGGAGTCCTTGGTGCGTTGTCATTTTCCTGCCTCGTGTTGTTGGCTGCTGGGGGAGGGGGCAGATTGCTGGGAGGATGTGGATGATTTTGTCTGCCTTGTAGGTTGTGGAAATTGTTGAATCTCCGTTGTCCTTCGTGGTTAAGTCTGTAGGCAGTCTGGTTCTGGTATTGTAAAAGATCCCGTTGCAGCTTTTGCCTCTTCCTGAAGATTAAAGTGGCTACGTGCCTTGTGAGCTTTGGAGAGATGCTATCCAAGAGGTGCCGAAATAGCTCAAACTCTTGGTGGCCGAGAACTTTACTGTGTAGTTCTTCTATGTCTTTTTTGATACTGTCCATTCTCTCTAGATTGTGGGTGATTAGCAAGTTGAGAGCTGTTATGCCTGCGTCGTTGTACAGTTTTACTAGGTCGGTGTACAGTTTGGAATCCCTGGTGGTCCCATTGGGGAACTTGTAAAATCTCAGTCCTTGTGGTACTATTTGATGGTGTACACATGAGCTTAAGAAGAAATTGTCGTACTCTATATTTTTATAGAGTATAAGTTTGCGCTCTAAGTCTAGGATGAGCGCTTTGCATTCCATGCTCCCTGGGTGCTCCTGCCCAGGCACTGCATTGAGGCTTTCTGTTGTGACCCGTTGGATCCCTTCCAGAAATGGGTTTGGGGACTCATTTCTGTTGACGAAATTCAGAACGGTATCCGTGTTTGCCACCTGTGGCTGTAACACTGGTGGGTTGCCTCCTGTATTTGTGCCTCGTGGTTGTAGGCTGGAATTCGAGTTATGGTTTGGAGTGGTGGCTTGCTGAGGCGGAGATGAGTTTGTAGGTCCTGCTATTGGATTCCCTTGCGAGGGTATGGAGTTCCCCTGAGTTTGGATTGAGTTTATGCCTGAAAATAGGCTGGGTGTGAAACCCACAGAGTTAGCTCTTAACTCATTGCATCTGTTGAGTATGCTTTGCGCTCTATTCATTGTGGCATTGAAGTCTTGCACTAGTAGATCGTAGTCTTTGGGCTCTGCCTGCCCTGTTGAATCAAATAAAGATTGGCTACTTGAGCCTGGTTCTTCCGTCTGTGTGTCTCCCATCCTGTGCGTCGGAAAAATACTAAAATAATCTAAATAACCGAACTAAACCTAAACTGAAGAAACTTACTAATGAAAAATAAAAAACTTCTGTGGATAGGAAGAAAAGTCACACTGAGTCCGAACTGTAGTTTAGCGCTTTCGTCCTTTTATTGGTATAAAGAACTTCATCAGAACTATTTACAAATGTGCAAGACTTGTGCTTAAATACTTTTTCTACATGTAAAATACTGCAGATATATTTTGGCCAATGACTGCTCTTAGGGTAAAAGAGTTGACACTTTTTAAAAGAAGCATTAGTATAACAGAGAGGCAGTAATTAGTATGCATGAGTTTTGTCACACTGCAGATACTTATTAACCAATGACAGCTTCCTGGATTTAGAATGACTCACTCCTGAAACTTGAGCTGCTGCAGCTGAATTTACAGTATCTAATGGTGTGTCTCTGTGGGGGTAGTTACACTAGCCATCTCAGAGCACACTTTACATTTAAGTTTTCATTGAGACCTGGGGTGGTCTCTGCATTTAATAGTAGTTGCCAGCGTAATTCTTTGAGTTCCAACAATGTTTCACAGTCACCATAAAATTGATCTACTTGCTCTAAAATAAAGAATTTAAAACCTGTAAAGTTTACACATATAGAGCTGTGCCTGCCCAGAGCATTGCTATTATCTTTATTCCTTATGGCTGCTAAATGCTCTTTGATGCGGTCAGAAAGTTTTCTGATAGTTTTTCCTACATAAAAGGATTGGCAGGAGTTGCATGTTCCTGCGTAGACTACAAACATGGTGTGGCAGTCATAATGTTTAAGAAACTTAATGGTCAGATTACAGTGTCTAAAACAGAAGCTAGTGCCCGTATGAATATGTGGGCAGACAACACATTTAGTACAAGTGAACATGCCTTTGACATCGTCATTTGGTACCTGATTAATTAAAAAATGTGGTTTGTCTTTCTCAAATGCCATTTTTAGTGTTGTAGTCCTTTTGTAAGAGAAGTTTGGTTCTTCTCCCAGAATTTTTCTTAGTTCGTTGCTGGCCCTGATAATGTTCCAGTTGCTGTTGATAATGTTTTTGATGGCTCTCATGTCCCTGCTGATTGGTAGAGGGAAGCTGCAGTTCCTATCTGTGCAAGTTTCGTTGCTTGCAGTGGCCTTAGGAGTAAAGCCATTTTTTAGGATCGGTTTGTGTTTGTTATGCCTGTGCATAGCAACATCCGTGAAAACTTCGTAGATAAGTTGCTTGGGGTAATGTTTGCTTGCAAACATGTAAGCAAGGAATTTGCTTTCCAGGTGAAAGGTGCTGTCCTCTGAAATGATACGGGATAGTCTGATAAACTCCCGCAGCACATTCTTCTTCATGAAGAAGGATGTTGGCTGCGAAAGTTCAGGAAATTATTCCTGTAGGTGTCCTTATACGTTGGAGACTAGCTGTCCTGTGTTAGTGTCCATGGAAATTTGGATGTCCAGGAAGTTAGGGTACTGTTGGACAGGCAGTTGATGAAAGTGTCCAGATCTTTTGTTGGCCTTCCCACACAAAAATATTGTCGATATAACGCCTGTATAGATGGACCTTGTTGAATTGTGGTAAGTGGACTAAGGTTTCCTGTTCCCATGTGCTTAACACTAAATTGGCAAATGCTGGGGCCATTTTGGACCCCATCGCTACTCCTTTCACTTGCTGGTATATGTTTCCGTTGAAGTGAAAGAAGTTGTTTGTTAGCACTGCTGTGGTTAGTGCTAATAAGGTTTCCACTTGACCGGTATGGAATTTAGCGTATTTGCTGAGGAACAATTCAATGGCCTGTACTGTGTGGTGTTTGCATGTATAAGGCCACTATATCCAGAGTGACCAGTATACACTTTTTAAAGTCCAACGTGGTACTGTGCAAAGTGTTGAGGAAGTCCCATGAATCCTTTATACAAAACGCTGTGGATTGGATAGGGGATTGAAACCATAGTCCAGATGCTCAGAGATGTTTTCAGTCTTGGTCCTTTTGTTGGAGATGATTAGCCTGAAGGGGGGGGTCCTTGTGATCCTTGTGGATCTTGGGGATGCCGAATAGTTTCCCCAGGCTAGGTTTTTGTACTACTAAAAACATGTATTCCTCCAGCGTAACATGTTGTCCCAGTTCTAGCTTTTTTAGTAGCTTATCTACTGCTGAAAACTGCTTATTTACTTCTTTTAAGGACACAGGTTTGTAAAATTGGTTGTCGATTAGCGTTGTTTCTATTTTCCCGATGTAGACTTCTTGTTCCATTGCTACAAGCCCTGTACCTTTGTCAGCTTTCATAATTCTTAGCTGACTGTCTCTGTTAAGCTTGTTGCTCCTGTGTGGAATCTCCACACAGGAGCAACAAGCTCTAAACAAGCTTAACAGAGACAGTCAGCTAAGAATTATGAAAGCTGACAAAGGTACAGGGCTTGTAGCAATGGAACACAAAGTCTACATCCACACAGGAGCAACAAGCTCTAAACGAGCTTAACAGAGACAGTCAGCTAAGAATTATGAAAGCTGACAAAGGTACAGGGCTTGTAGCAATGGAACAAGAAGTCTACATCAGGAAAATAGAAACAACGCTAATCGACAACCAATTTTACAAACCTGTGTCCTTAAAAGAAGTAAATAAGCAGTTTTCAGCAGTAGATAAGCTACTAAAAAAGCTAGAACTGGGACAACATGTTACGCTGGAGGAATACATGTTTTTAGTAGTACAGAAACCTAGCCTGGGGAAACTATTCGGCATCCCCAAGATCCACAAGGATCACAAGGACTCCCCCCTTCAGGCTAATCATCTCCAACAAAAGGACCAAGACTAAGAACATCTCTGAGTATCTGGACTATGTTTTCAATCCCCTAGTCCAATCCACAGTGTTCTGTATAAAGGATACATGGGACTTCCTCAACACTTTGCACAGTACCACGTTGGACTTTAAAAAGTGTATACTGGTCACTCTGGATATAGTGGCCTTATACACGAACATCCCACACCACGAGTGCGTACAGGCCATCGAATTGTTCCTCAGCAAATACGTTAAAATCCATACCGGTCGAGTGGAAACCTTATTAGCACTAACCACAGCAGTGCTAACAAACAACTTCTTTCACTTCAACGGAAACATATACCAGCAAGTGAAAGGAGTAGCGATGGGGTCCAAAATGGCCCCAACATTTGCCATTTTAGTGTTAAGCACATGGGAACAGGAAACCTTAGTCCACTTATCACAATTCAACAAGGTCCATCTATACAGGCGTTATATCAACGATATTTTTTTTGTGTGGGAAGGCCAACAAAAAGATCTGGACACTTTCATCAACTGCCTGTCCAACAGTATCCCCTATCTGGATTTTGTTATCTCAGGCTGCAGTGCTAAAATAAACTTCCTGGACATCCAAATTACCATGGACACTAACACAGGACAGCTAGTCTCCAACGTGTATCGCAAGGACACCTACAGGAATAATTTCCTAGACTTTCGCAGCCAACATCCCTTCTTCATGAAGAAGAATGTGCTGCGAGGACAGTTTATCAGACTATCCCGTATCATTTCAGAGGACAGCACCTTTCACCTGGAAAGCAAATTCCTTGCTTACATGTTTGCAAGCAGACATTACCCCAAGCAACTTATCTATGAAGTTTTCATGGATGTTGCTATGCACAGGCATAACAAACACAAACCGATCCTAAAAAATGGCTTTACTCCTAAGGCCACTGCAAGCAACGAAACTTGCACAGATAGGAACTGCAGCTTCCCTCTACCAATCAGCAGGGACATGCGAGCCATCAAAAACATTATCAACAGCAACTGGAACATTATCAGGGCCAGCAACGAACTAAGAAAAATTCTGGGAGAAGAACCAAACTTCTCTTACAAAAGGACTACAACACTAAAAATGGCATTTGAGAAAGACAAACCACATTTTTTAATTAATCAGGTACCAAATGACGATGTCAAAGGCATGTTCACTTGTACTAAATGTGTTGTCTGCCCGCATATTCATACAGGCACTAGCTTCTGTTTTAGACACTGTAATCTGACCATTAAGTTTCTTAAACATTATGACTGCCACACCATGTTTGTAGTCTACGCAGGAACATGCAACTCCTGCCAATCCTTTTATGTAGGAAAACTTTCTGACCGCATCAAAGAGCATTTAGCAGCCATAAGGAATAAAGATAATAGCAATGCTCTGGGCAGGCACAGCACTATATGTGTAAACTTTACAGGTTTTAAATTCTTTATTTTAGAGCAAGTAGATCAATTTTATGGTGACTGTGAAACATTGTTGGAACTCAAAGAATTACGCTGGCAACTACTATTAAATGCAGAGACCACCCCAGGTCTCAATGAAAACTTAAATGTAAAGTGTGCTCTGAGATGTCTAGTGTAACTACCCCCACAGAGACACACCATTAGATACTGTAAATTCAGCTGCAGCAGCTCAAGTTTCAGGAGTGAGTCATTCTAAATCCAGGAAGCTGTCATTGGTTAATAAGTATCTGCAGTGTGACAAAACTCATGCATACTAATTACTCCCTCTCTGTTATACTAATGCTTCTTTTAAAAAGTGTCAACTCTTTTACCCTAAGAGCAGTCATTGGCCAAAATATATCTGCAGTATTTTACATGTAGAAAATGTAATTAAGCACAAGTCTTGCACATTTGTAAATAGTTCTGATGAAGTTCTTTATACCAATAAAAGGACGAAAGCGCTAAACTACAGTTCGGACTCAGTGTGACTTTTCTTCCTATCCACAGAAGTTTTTTATTTTTCATTAGTAAGTTTCTTCAGTTTAGGTCTTCTTCTTTCGGCTGTCCTCATTAGGGGTTGCCACAGTGGATCACCTGTTTCCATTTCTTCCTGTCCTCTGCATCTTGCTCTGTCACACCAACCACCTGCATGTCCTCCCTCACCACATCCATAAACCTTATCTTAGGCCTTCCTCTTTTCCTGTTACCTGGTAGCTTCATCCTTAGCATCTTTTCCCCAATATACTCCTCATCCCTTCTCAGCACATGCCCAAACCAACGTAATCGTGCATCTCTGGCTTTGTCTCCAAACCTTCCAACCTGGGCTGACCCACTAATATACTTATTCCTAATCTTGTCCACCCTCGTCACACCCAGTGCAAATCTTAACATCTTTACCTCTGCCACATCCTGCTCAAACTCCTGCCTTTTTGTCAATGCCACTGTCTCCAACCCATATAACATAGCTGGTCTCACTATCCTCTTGTAGACCTTCCCTTTCACTCTTACAGGTACTCGTCTGTCATAAATCACTCCTGATACTCTTCTCCACCCACTCCATCCTGCCTGTACTCTCTTCTTTACCTCTCTTCCACACTCACTGTTACTCTGAACTATTGACCTCAAGTATTTAAACTCATCCACCTTCACCACCTCTACTCCTTGCATCCTCACCATTCCTCTTTCCTCCCTCTCATTCACACACATATATTCTGTCTTAGTCCTGCTGACCTTCATTCCTCTTCTCTCTAGAGCATATCTCCATCTCTCCAGGGTCTCCTCCACCTGTTCCCTACTCTCACTACAGATCACAATGTCATCTGCAAACATCATAGTCCATGGAGACTCCTGTCTGATCTTGTCTGTCAACCTGTCCATCACCATTGCAAATAAGAAAGGGCTCAGAGCTGATCCTTGATGTAACCCCACCTCCACCTTAAACGCATCCGTCACTCCCACCGCAGACCTCACCGCTGTCATACTACCCTCATACATATCCTGTGCCACTCTTACATACTTCTCTGACACTCCTGACTTCCTCATATAATACCACAACTCCACTCTAGGCACCCTGTCATATGCTTTCTCCAAGTCTACAAAAAACACAATTCAACTCCTTCTGACATTCTCTGTACTTCTCCATCAACACTCTCAGAGCAAACATCACATCTGTAGTGCTCTTTCCCGGAATGAAACCATACTGCTGTTCACTAATCATCACATCCCTTCTTAACCTAGCTTCCACTACTCTTTCCCATAACTTCATGCTGTGACTGATCAATTTAATCCCTCTATAGTTACTACAGCTCTGCACATCACCCTTATTCTTAAAAATCGGTACCAAAACACTTTTTCTCCATTCCTCAGGCATCCTTTCACTTTCCAAGATTTCATTAAACAATCTGGTTAAAAACTCCACTTTGCCATTTCACCTAAACACCTCCATGTTTCCACAGATATGTCATCTGGGCCAACAGCCTTTCCATTCTTCATTCTCTTCGTAGCTATCCTTACTTCCTCCTTGCTAATCTATTGTACTTCATGATTCACTATCCCTACATCATCCAACCTTCTCTCCCTCTCATTCTCTTCATTTATCAACCCCTCAAAGTACTCTTTCCATCTCCTCAACACACTCTCCTCGCTTGTGAGTATGTTTCCCTCATTATCCTTTATCACCTTTCCTGCTGCACATCTTTCCTAGCTCGGTCCCTCTGTCTAGCCAATCGGTACAGGTCCTTTTCTCCCTCCTTAGTGTCCAACCTTTCATACAACTCTTCATATGCCTTATCTTTAGCCTTCACCACCTCTCTCTTTGCTATGCACCTCATCTCCTTCTACTCCTGTCTACGTTCTTCATCTCTCTGACAATCCCACTTCTTCTTTGCCAACCTCTTTGCCTGTATACTGTTCTGTACTTCCTCATTCCACCACCATGTCTCCTTGTCGTCCTTCCTCTGTCTCGATGTGATACCAAGCACCTTCCTGGCGATCTCCCTTACTAGCTCTGCTGTAGTTACCCAGATATTTGGTAACTCTTCACTGCCACCCAGTGCCTGTCTTAACTCATCCCTGAACTCCACCTCACAATTACCCTTTTTCAGTTTCCACCATTTGATCCTTGGTGCTGCCCTCACACTCCTCCTCCTCTTCTTGATCACCAACGTCATCCTACAAACCACCATCCTATGCTGCCTAACTACACTTTCTCCGGCCACCACTTTACAGTCTCCAAACTCCTTCAAACTGGCCCTCCTACATAAGATATAATCCACCTGTGTGCATCTTCCTCCACTCTTGTACATCACCCTATGCTCCTCCCTCTTGTTAAAATATGTATTCACCACAGCCATATCAATCCTTTTTGCAAAATCCACTGCCATCTGACCTTCTGCATTGCAGACTGCATCCCAGTTTTCCCCAGCATGTGAGGCAGGTCCCAACAGTGTAAGAGTATGAATATCTGGGTGCAAGACTAGGAGGTAGGTGACATCATGGGGGTGGTGGTGTCAGGCATCCTGTAAGCAGATTGGAGGCTTGTGGCTCAGGTTTGCTCCTAGCTTAGCACAGCTAAGCTAGGGTGTGTGTTTAAACCTGCCTAGCACTCTTTACAAAGCATAAGCGGGTGTAAGCGCCACACACCGGCTTTTACAAGAAGAACAAAGAAGTTAAACCTGGAAATAGCAGCAGTGTGCACATATGAGCACTCTGTTTGCGTGGCATGCACATGGGCTTAAACAGGGAGGCAATAGGAAGGGAAATCAGTGGTAGGAAGGTAATCAAGGAGAACTAGCTTAGCTGGCAGGTGAAATGCCTCAGAATCAGCCAATTACATAGGCAGCAGACCAGCCCAGCCCAGCACACCACTATAAACTATGCAAACACCTTTCCCCCTTGTTTTTTCCTGAAAACTCGGCACCACCAATGTATATGAACGGGGAAATTTTACAAAACAAAAGCAAGTGAAGAAATGTTATGGGCTGCTTTTGCTATCATAAACCAGCATGAGCAAGAGGCTGATTGTGGTGAGGATGTCAATGTTGATGACCAACACACAGTGAGGAGGAGGAGAAGAGTGTACAGACCCAGGGAATCCTACCGGGGGCTACATGAGCTGGAGATAGGGTGGATAGGGACCTCCTACAGTATATCATTGAGCTGTGCCGACCACACCTCAGACACAGAACCAACTGAGGGGAACCCATCCCAGTGGAAACCAAGGTATGTTTAGACTTAAGAATACTAGTTACAGGTACCTTCCAAAGGCCAAAAGGGGATATCATGGGGATCTCACAGGCATCAGCATCCAGGGTACTCCACCAGTTCCTGATTGCCATGTCAGCACATGCCAGTGAGCACATATATTTCCTCAACACCCAAAAGGTATTGACCAGCAATATGCATCTCTTCCAACAAATAGCAGAATACCCTGAAGTAGTGGGTGCTATAGACTGCATGCACATACACATAAAAGCACCACCTCATGAGCAGGGCAGGGTCTACATAAACCGCAAGGGCTTCCCCTCCATCAACTGCCAGGTCATGTGCGATGCCCAGGGCATTATAATGAATGTGTGTGCTGGAAGCCCTGGGAGCTATCATGATTCCCACATCTGGCATCTGACGCAGCTGTACCAGAGATTTGCCAGTGAGGACATCCCATACGGCCACCTAGTGGGGGATGCTGGGTATGCACTGGAACTGTGGCTGATGACACCCATCAAACATGCACACACCTGAACAAGACCTCCATAATGAGGCACATGCACTAACAAGAATCATAATAGAGCATGTCTTTGGGATGCTCAAGTCATGGTTCTGGTGCCCGGACACATCCAATGGAGCCTTGCAGTTCTCTCCAGCTACATGTACCCAAATTTCCATGGTATGTGCCATGCTACACAACATGATCCTGCAGAAGCAGCTGCAGCAGGAACAGCATGGGGCAGGGCCACACAGCCCCCCAGCATTGCCAAGGACAGCACAGGCACAGAGTGACTCGGAGGAGGAACAACCTGAGCCTGCACTTGTAGGCAGAAGGAGGCATGAACAGCACGCCTTGGCTTTGGGAAAGAGGCAATGCATAGCACGCACACTGACACAGTAGGAACCCAGGGAATGGAAACTCTCTCTGACTCACACATACAGTAAAAGGGATGCCAAAAATGACACTACCTGTGCTTTACCATGTATAGGGAGTGTACTATTTAAATCTGACATAGACAGCCCTCCAGCACCATCCTCAGTACTGGCACAGTCGCAAGGTGGTAAGTCACTAAATGCAGTAGTATGATCTGCTAGTTGTATCAATAGTATGGATGTGAACATGCAAGGAAGGGAATTGGGTGGCTGAATGGGATAGCAGCAGATAGCAGACAGTTATATGGGCAGCATGAAACTATAAAAAAATACTGGTGTCAACAAAGTAGGCAGTAACAGGCAAGGTGAAAAAACCCACTGCAGGACATGTGCTGGCCCAAATGTGTGTCTATAGGGCACACACATGCATGTCATGGAGGTTCACATACCCAACAACAGTCCCACCTAGCCAGCAGGACAGGTGTAGATGAACAAAAGGAAAGGCTGTGCTAAGGTCCTCAAGGTAGGCAATGGAGAACAACCCCCCTCCAGACCTACACTGAGTATAACAGTTCGGGAAGTGGGATGTCATTCATGAAGGGTAGGAAGTCTGAAATAGCAATGTAGGTCAATAAAACCTATAAACTGTACTACACTGATATGCCTGCAGTCTGCAGGATAGGTCAGAATACAGATTTAAAAGGAAGCCAACAGACTACCAGAAATACCAGTGTGGTCTAAGCAAATGCCCAGAGTTGGCAAGTGTGCCCCCCAAACCCTATGTAGAAATGTATTAGCATCCATGTGTAGGAGTAATAACAGTGAGCACAGAGTACCTGTGTTTGCCAAAGTATAAGGATGGATTGCTTCATGTGTACAATATGCAGAGCCCTGAGTGTCAGGTTGATGTGTGGAGGCCAATAGGGTACCTGAAATATCAGGTGGGTATAGCAGAAATGTCTACAATTGTCAGGTGTGCCTCCCCAAATATATGTAGTATAGCAGTAGCATCTATGTGTGGGTATCACAGCAGCAGAGCACAGAGTACCTGATCAACCCCAATTATAAGGATGGAATGTTGCATATGCACAATAATAAGAGGTTGTTGTGTGGAAGCCAACAGAGTACCTGACATATCAGGTGGTTGTAGGACATGTCCACAGTTGTGATGTGTGCCCCATGTGAGGGAGTAATAACAGTGAGCACCGAGTACCTGCGCTGGTCAAGTCAGCAAGATGGATAGTTGCATGTCTACAATAGGCAGAGCTCTGTGTGTTAGGTAGCTCTGAGTGGTATGCTGTGTGAAAGTGTTCAGCAAATAGCCATAGATGGTATGTCCTGGTATCCAATGGTCAGTACTGCTGATGACTGGGCTAAGTCCACACAACTGCAGTGCCAAACAGACTGGTATCCCAGCAAGACATGTTTCAGCAGTAGACCATATGATATGTACAGATGTCACAACTGTCACCATCTGGAAGATGGACATGACATGAGTGTTGGCCCAGACATACACACAGTACCCAGATGTAAGTACCATAGAGAGAGACTGTTTAAAATTTCACAGTTAAATGGAGACACCCTCCATTTGTACATATAGATTCACAGCACATCAGTTGGTTGTGTAGTATGGGGAACTAAGATGTACTGTGGGCAAACACTGGCAGACCACAAAAGGCAGAGGCATGATGTATGTAGAAGCTGTTGGTGTCCACCCACTAGCCACCAGCAGGGGAAAGGGCCACATATACCTGTGAGGCAGTTGCAAGTAGCTACCCTAGCACACATGCAGCCAGTCTGGCCCAACATCAGCCTCAGGTAACAAACAGGCCACCTCCCCGCTGCTGTGAATGAGTATAATATGATCCTCACATTACTATGTGAATACTCACAGAATGCAGCATGCTGAAGTGGTGTCCCAAGCAGGTGTGTCCATAGCTGTAAGATTCACCCTGCCAGCATCCACACCAATGGATATAAAAGGAAAGAAACAATTGCCATCACCACCTTGCACACCTATCCTGTCAACCCAGGGGAATACATTGCCTTGCAGCCTGGGTCTGTACAACTGACAAAATCCACTGGCCTGCTACAGATAGCCTGCATCAGTACCCAATGCCCCACTGTCCTCTGTCACAGGTCTGTGTCACGCCCGTACCACCACTATATGTTACCCCATGGACTCCCACATAATGACAAAACACAGTCCACAGAATACAAATGCAAGGACATGTTGATAACTCCCAGAAGTATGTCCAGCATGTTCCAGTGCATGAACTGTGGACCAACCTGTACATACTGCTGGAATGGAGTGGCAACTATAGGCATACCTATCAAATATTGTGTGCATAATGGTAGGAAGAGGACAGATTAACAGGGGGGGTAGCAATGCCACCATGGAGTGTGTAAAAGGTGAAAACCTGATGTGTGCACATACTTATCATGGCTGCAAACTCTGGG
The DNA here is from genome assembly GCF_019279795.1 of Protopterus annectens. NCBI lineage: Eukaryota > Metazoa > Chordata > Ceratodontiformes > Protopteridae > Protopterus > Protopterus annectens. The sequence continues at coordinate 845,598,998 of NC_056734.1, forward strand.
ATGGGTGGCCACAAACCTGCTTGCAAACCAAATTGTGAAGGGTTAATGGACAGAATAATGAGCCCTGCCTCTGGATAATCTCAATTAGTCTGAATACCTGGGAGGTATGGCCACAGCATGATATGGCCATCCTGTCATGGTGATAATTGTACAGGCATGGGACTCACAGCCACAACAGCATTAAGGTGCTGGACCATATACACAGACCCATCAGCAAGTGTCTGCAGTTTCCACGCCAGAATGATATGAGTGTGCAAGAATATGTAGGTTGCACACCACAGTACTGGACAAAGTTGCATTCATAGGTTCATAGGTAGGTACTAGGCTATTGGCCCTAGGGCCTATATAAGCCTAGCCAAAAAGGTACCTTGGCTTTTGCCACCCAAGAAAATTATTTTCCTGTGCCCCTGTCGAGCAGAGCCACAGAAGTGATCCCCGGGTGAATTTCCTATTTCCCATCCAATCATCAAGATTTTTCTTGAAGAGTGCTAATGAGGAGCTCTGTTTGACATAGATAGGTAGTCTGTTCCAGAGTATGAGAGGTCTCTGGGACAGGAATCTATCCCTCCAGCATGTTCTATTTATTGTAGTGACAAGGTTTAGGTCCCTACAGCATGTAGCTTGGAGGGATTGAGATTTCTTTAAGTGGAGCATGTCCAACAGCTCTGGGTTTGACATAGCTTTGTATGTTAGGCAGAGATCGCCTCTGAGTATGTGATATGCAATGGAGTAAAGCTGGAGTTTTTTGAGACGGTCTGCATATGGCATCTGTTTGATGCCAGTAATCCTCTTTGTGAGGTATTTCTGTGACCTCTCCAGTTGTTGTAGATGTCTTGTGAGGTACATACCAAAAGGGGCGCTGTACTCTATAATGGGTCTAATGAGTGATGAGTAGAGGGGAACAATGACCTCTTTTTTCCTGGATGTTAAACCTTTTGTGATGAGTTGTGCCATGTAGAAGGACTTTCTGACCACTGTGGCGATGTGATTATCAAAGGAGAGACTACTGTCCACCTGTGTCCCAAGGTCTGTTATCACACTTTCGGTGTTAAGCCAGCTTGTAATCCCCAGTAACCTACTGCCAGCAAATATTTATACCTGTCAGTAGTTGATGACATAAAACATCAGAGGGTAAAACACCACATATCACTGAGTATCCCTGCCAACACCAAAACCATGTAGCAGAAGCACCACAGGCACAATTAACAGCAATTGCTATCATGGTGTAATGGTTAACTACTGTGACTGTGATGTACAGGGTCCTGAGTTCTACCCTTGCAGAGGCTGTTTATTTGGGGGTGGGAGGGTGGTGTAATGGTTAAGGTGTTTACCTTAGAAACACAAGGTGCAGGGTTTGATTCTCACAGGGGATAATTGGCTAGGCTTAAAAATGGTCCGTGAAGCAGCTAGCCTAGTAATAATCTATGAATCTATGAATCTATGAACAATCTCACTAGCCTTTGCCCAATGTCAACCCACATTGTCAACCAATCTACAGATATCCTGCAGAAGCAGGTTACTAGCTGTAGGTGTAGAGCACATATACCTGCACTGGAGTACAGCCTACCTGGAATGGAGCCACACATGCAATACAGACACTCATACTGGGCATGTTCACACACGTAGAGAAATGAAGCCCATGTTTGGCAACAACTGTGGATTATACACAGCAGCCAGTCACAGATGTCTGTGCAAACACTCCAAATTTCACACCAGTCATGCTGTGCACACACAACAGATGAGAATATGAACATATATCCAAGGACAGCACACTATAATAGCTCAGACATACACATGATAGATGTGGGAAGAGAGTGACAGAGAGTGACAGACAGCTCCCCCCTCATGAGGCCTGCCCCACACAGCACACTCCCATTTTGCAAAAACATATGTGATGAAATGTCACAATTGCCCCTGGTAGACTTCCAGTCAGTACAAGTTTCATTGCCTTTCTTTGACAAGCCTGCTGATGTCATTCCCTGTGAAATACACCTTCATGAAGGAGTATCCCAGTAATCTCCCTGGTGCATTCTGTAACTGTGAAATGCTCTAATGTGCTGTAGTAGTTAGATATGTGTTCTAATCCTGTTCATAGCAAGTGTGTGTGTGTCTGTATGTATGTATAGGGCCCAATGCTTTTGTGGACAGTCAGTACACCTGTCATTGCCCTTTTTTGACAAGCCTGCAGATGTCATTCGCTGTGAAATACACCTTTGGTAAAAGAGTATCCTAGTAATCTCCGTGGCGTGTTTTGTAACTGCGTAATGCTCTCATGTGCTGCAATAGTTCTGTAGGTGTTCTAATCCCATACATGGTAACTGTAAGTGTGTGTGTGTGTGTGTGTGTGTGTGTGTGTGTGTGTGTGTGTGTGTGTGTGTATGTGTAGGGCCCAATGCTTTTGTGGACAGTCAGTACACCTGTCATTGCCCTTCTTTGACAAGCCTGCTGATGTCATTCTGTGTGAAATACACCTTTGGCAAAGCAGAATCCCACTAATCTCTGTAGTGCGTGCTGTAACTGTGTAATGCTGTAGTGTGATAAACTAGTTAGGTAGAGGTTCTATACCCAGACATGGTACATGTGAATGTTTGTGTGTGTTCCTTTGTCAGAGTGGGGAGCAATGTTTTTGAGGCCATTCACAGGCACTACAACCTCCATTGCCCTACTTTGGCAAGTCTGCTGACATCATCGACTGTGAAATACACCTTTGTGGACAGATATCCCAGTAACCTCTGTGATGCGTGCTATAACTGTGTAATGCTGTAGTGTGATAAACTAAATAGGTAGGGGTTCTATTCCCAGGCATGGTAGGTGTGTTGTGTGTGTGTTTGTAATATGCAACCTGTGTGGAGGTGGCTGTGATTGTATAACACCTGGACCCATTGAGGAGCTGGTTTTGTAATTTTCCTATATGGTGGCCATGTTATATGTCACAATGTCCACCTTACAAGGATGACAGATGTCAATCAGCGGAGATGCTGGTGTGCCAATCCACACCCCTACATGTGATACAAGGCCTGTTGAACAAAGTAAGCAACCCTAGTATTACACAGAGTACACTATGAACCTGTGTCTCATACACAAACACACTTGTCTAGACAGCTACCGCTATGTTGGTAGTACCCTGCATACTGTTCACAGATAGCAAGCATGGTGTAATTGCAGTGGGCTACAGAGGACATGGTACCCTGTCCATCAGTACAATAGGGACATAACTGAAGACAGTGCACCTTCACTATGTTCCCCAATGGATGCCTACAACATTTGTTGTGCCATGACATGTGGTCCACAAAGGACTGTCCATGAGCACACCCTGCCACAAGAGGTCAGGAGCGGCACATGTGATGATAATCTGTGTACATAACATGGTCCAGGCAATCCAGGTACACTTCCACGTCACTGTACATGAATGTGGGATGTGTGCACATCCAAGACACCATCCATGTCATGGACTATAGAACACATACATGACAAGCATTGCACAGCACTGGCCACACACAAAACTAACCCAGGTGACGGGATGGTAAATACAATATCCACCTGTGTGGGGCATTCCAACACTACACACCTGATCCACACTGCAGACCATTGTTATGTGGCCTGATGCCAAGGTATACCCCCCACCTAGCCTTGTACAGCTTTCTGGCACAGCCAACAGCTACATACTCATGATCCAATGCACACATACACATCAGTACTGGCACCTTGTGTCCCTGTGTGTGGTATATGATGCTTCCAACCACATTCATACCTGGTACAACTCCCATTGGCATACTGAAGCATTCCGATTGACGTCAGACAGCTTCACATGCCCTTTGCCCATAGTACAGCACAATAGCTCCTGTGGTGCATGTGATACCTGTGCAGTACTGTATTGTGGTAAAATAACTAGGTAGGGAGTGTATTCCAGACCCTGGCAAGTGCAGCAATGTGTATGAGTCCTTTAGTGAATGTGGCTGTGCTGCCGCTGACACCGGTCATTGTGGACAGGCACTTGTGCTACACCTACTGTATCTGTACAATATTATTGTTGCAGATGTCACTCATCAGCACATATATTTTTGGACAGCTCACAAACACGAAAGCTATGTGGCACATGCAATAACTGCATGCACATGTGATAGTAATGCATTGTCAGTCAGGGGTTTGAATCCCTGTACTGGTATGTGTGTCACACAAACATGCTTCAGTTTTACTCTCCCACACCTTCCCTGATGTACTTTGTCTCTGTCTGTCCCTCCCAAATCCTTCCTGCTGGATGTGGATATGTACACCTGCTCTGCTTAGGCAGCAGCTAGGGTTTTGTAAGTGTTGGTCATGATTAGCTGATGGCCTCTGCACAAATTGCAGTCCTCCTCTAGCTGATTGAATGTGACAAAGCTGTGGTAACATTCCCATAGCCAATTGCATGGAAACACACTACAATATCTAGGAACATCATGTTGGTGTTGGGCCGTGAAAATCACTGTGAGTGAACCTAGAGCTGGCGTTTGGCAAACATCATCACAGATGGGTTTGGGATTTACCTCCAACAACATACACTGTGGAAAATGTCCAACAGACATGATAGGATGCGCCAGACATGACTACAGAATGTAAGTGTTGCTGTTCTTAATTTAGAGTAATGTCGGTTTAACAGGGTGTGTATGGTTATGGCTAGTCTGCCTGTTTTAAGATCTGTCATGACAGTGTGATGTTTGTGAAGAAACCCTCATCTGTAGGGTCATCTGGAGAGTGGTTAGCATGTTAAACCTTTTGTTCCTTGTGTTACTCATAGAACACCTATCTGAGAATGGCAGAAGCATAGTGTGAGGATTGCAGTCAGTACATGGTGAAAGCCATGAGAGTTACTGACTTCATATCCCTGATTGGACATACTTCACAAAACACAGTGGTATGACAGTACATTTCTGAGGTTACCACAGCACCATGCCAATATTGTGCCAGTGTTCATAGCACTACACATACATCTGTTACCCTTTGTACATATGTCATGCAGGATATGTGCATGTGCTCCCCTTGCTCTGCAACTGCTCTAGATCTGGTGTATTGTGGTAATGGGAATATCTGTGCATGCTGTTATAAGTAATCCTGACTGCTGCTGACTATTACTGGCCTTTCTCTGTTGTAAAACGGCAACACTCCCTCTCTATATTACATATGTGTATATATATATATATATATATATATATATATATATATATATATATATATACACACACACACATATATATATATATATATATATATATATATACACACACACACACACACACACACACACACACACACACACACACACACACACACATATCTACATATAGGCATATACATACTGCATATATGCAACACCTGCACGCTTAGACCCATTATTTCATACCCATAGTTCCCTCACCCCCACCCCCATGCTCCTCGTCCACATCAGTCCTCCGTTCTACAGGTTCCAGCTGAATCTAAGTACACCGCTACACATTGCCCACTCTCTGCTTCTCGGGGCACATCATATAAGTTTTCTCGACCCATGGATCTTCAGGCTTCCTGAGCAGTTAGTCCACGAACATACGTACCCTTCACAATTTGTGGTTCGTCCCGCCAGAGATGGACCTGTTGTGTCAAGATTAGACTTAGATGGTCTACACTGTTTCTCCCACTGGTAGCATCCTCCCAGGGGTTTGAGAAGCAGCGGTTTGCTCACACACCTGGCCAGCCTCATCTCCCGGTTACGTGGAACCGATGCTTCAGGTGTGATATTCTGTGCATGAAACACGCCCTCACGGTGTGCACCATTTTTTATTATTCTCTTCAGTATTATGCAAGACTACTGTTCCCACGGTATGATTGGACAGGCACTGTTCTTTGATACGCATAGACTGCTTGAAATACTGTGATTGAGCAATGTACACATTTGCTGGTATTAATCTACATACTTACATACATTTCCTATACTGTTGAATGACTGTACTGGATGATATGTTTGTGATAACAGCAGCTGTATTTGTATTTGCCATGGCTTAGTGGTAACTCCCTGTGACTATAGTGTGCAGGGTCAGGGGGTTGGAACCTGGGAGTACAGATTATTTTGTTACTGGGCATGATGAGAGTTGTTGGCTACAGAGTGAATAAGGCACTTTTGAGCAATTGTAAGTGAGTATGCGCTGGTTTGAGCGAGGGTCAGCATTGCTGATCTCCGGTTATGGCATCTTACACTGAGTTAGCTTCTACATTGCTTAACCAGTGTGGGCACTGCTTACCACCACCCAAACAGGCTTAAACCTGCCAACTCCTGCCTAACCCCATGCTACTTTATGTATTCATTTTACATTTGTTGACCGGGACAATCCAATTGGATGCTTGTCCATTTTCAGCAGTGGCCCACGGAGTACAGCTCCACAGTAAACCCCAGCTACTCATTACAAGTAATACAGAGTTATTCACATTCATAGAGAGTGACAGACTTAACATAGCTACATAACATATTCTTCATGCTTAGTTTACTTTAACATGTCGGTATTATACATGCTTAGGTCAGGTTTACATGTCAGGTATGACTGTTGACAAAGATCAGGTTAAGGTGATGTTGGATTCCAGTTTAACAGTTCTGGATAGGTTACACTCAGGTATTCAGGGTAGGTTTAGTTATTCCATACCTGGGTGGTAGAGTAGAGGAGAATAGTGAAGGGATAGGTTACACTCAGGTATTCGGGTAAGGTTTAGTTATGCCATACCTGTGTGGTACAGTAGAAGAGAATAGTGAAGGGATAGGTTACACTCAGGTATTCGGGTTAGGTTTAGTTATACCATACCTGTGTGGTAGAGTAGAAGAGAATAGAGAAGGGATAGGTTACACTCAGGTATTCAGGTTAGGTTTAGTTATTCCATACCTGTGTGGTAGAGTAGAAGAGAATAGTGAAGGGATAGGTTACACTCAGGTATTTGGGTTAGGTTTAGTTATGCCATACCTGTGTGGTAGAGTAGAAGAGAATAGTGAAGGGATAGGTTACACTCAGGTATTCGGGTTAGGTTTAGTTATACCATACCTGTGTGGTACAGTAGAAGAGAATAGTGAAGGGATAGGTTACACTCAGGTATTCGGGTTAGGTTTAGTTATGCCATACCTGTGTGGTAGAGTAGAAGAGAATAGTGAAGGGATAGGTTACACTCAGGTATTCGGGTTAGGTTTAGTTATGCCATACCTGTGTGGTAGAGTAGAAGAGAATAGTGAAGGGATAGGTTACACTCAGGTATTCGGGTTAGGTTTAGTTATTCTATACCTGTGTGGTAGAGTAGAAGAGAATAGTGAAGGGATAGGTTACACTCAGGTATTTGGGTTAGGTTTAGTTATTCCATACCTGTGTGGTAGAGTAGAAGAGAATAGTGAAGGGATAGGTTACACTCAGGTATTCGGGTTAGGTTTAGTTATGCCATACCTGTGTGGTAGTGTAGAAGAGTATAATGAAGAGATAGGTTACTCTCAGGTATTCGGGTTAGGTTTAGTTATTCCATACCTGTGTGGTACAGTAGAAGAGAATAGTGAAGGGATAGGTTACACTCAGGTATTCGGGTTAGGTTTAGTTATGCCATACCTGTGTGGTAGAGTAGAAGAGAATAGTGAAGGGATAGGTTACACTCAGGTATTCGGGTTAGGTTTAGTTATGCCATACCTGTGTGGTAGAGTAGAAGAGAATAGTGAAGGGATAGGTTACACTCAGGTATTCGGGTTAGGTTTAGTTATTCCATACCTGTGTGGTACAGTAGAAGAGAATAGTGAAGGGATAGGTTACACTCAGGTATTCGCGGTAGGTTTAGTTATACCATACCTGGGGTTACACTCAGGTATTTGGAAGGATGTTTTTAGGTTACACTCAGGTATTCGGGTTAGGTTTAGTTATGCCATACCTGTGTGGTACAGTAGAAGAGAATAGTGAAGGGATAGGTTACACTCAGGTATTCGGGTTAGGTTTAGTTATTCCATACCTGTGTGGTAGAGTAGAAGAGAATAGTGAAGGGATAGGTTACACTCAGGTATTCGGGTTAGGTTTAGTTATGCCATACCTGGATAGGTTACACTCAGGTATTCGGGTTAGGTTTAGTTATGCCATACCTGTGTGGTAGAGTAGAAGAGAATAGTGAAGGGATAGGTTACACTCAGGTATTCGGGTTAGGTTTAGTTATTCCATACCTGGATAGGTTACACTCAGGTATTCGGGTTATGTTTAGTTATTCCATACCTGGATAGGTTGCACTCAGGTATTCGGGTTAGGTTTAGTTATGCCATACCTGTGTGGTACAGTAGAAGAGAATAGTGAAGGGATAGGTTACACTCAGGTATTCGGGTTAGGTTTAGTTATTCCATACCTGTGTGGTAGAGTAGAAGAGAATAGTGAAGGGATAGGTTACACTCAGGTATTCGGGTTAGGTTTAGTTATGCCATACCTGTGTGGTAGAGTAGAAGAGAATAGTGAAGGGATAGGTTACACTCAGGTATTCGGGTTAGGTTTAGTTATGCCATACCTGTGTGGTACAGTAGAAGAGAATAGTGAAGGGATAGGTTACACTCAGGTATTAGGGTTAGGTTTAGTTATTCCATACCTGTGTGGTAGAGAATAGTGAAGGGATAGGTTACACTCAGGTATTCGGGTTAGGTTTAGTTATGTCATACCTGTGTGGTAGAGTAGAAGAGAATACTGAAGGGATAGGTTACACTCAGGTATTCGGGTTAGGTTTAGTTATGCCATACCTGTGTGGTAGAGTAGAAGAGAATAGTGAAGGGATAGGTTACACTCAGGTATTCAGGTTAGGTTTAGTTATTCCATACCTGTGTGGTAGAGTAGAAGAGAATAGTGAAGGGATAGGTTACACTCAGGTATTCGGGTTAGGTTTAGTTATTCCATACCTGGGTGGTAGAGTAGAAGAGTATAATGAAGGGATAGGTTACACTCAGGTATTCGGGTTAGGTTTAGTTATGCCATACCTGTGTGGTAGAGTAGAAGAGAATAGTGAAGGGATAGGTTACACTCAGGTATTCAGGTTAGGTTTAGTTATTCCATACCTGTGTGGTAGAGTAGAAGAGAATAGTGAAGGGATAGGTTACACTCAGGTATTCGGGTTAGGTTTAGTTATTCCATACCTGTGTGGTAGAGTAGAAGAGAATAGTGAAGGGATAGGTTACACTCAGGTATTCAGTTTAGGTTTAGTTATGCCATACCTGTGTGGTAGAGTAGAAGAGAATAGTGAAGGGATAGGTTACACTCAGGTATTCGGGTTAGGTTTAGTTATGTCATACCTGTGTGGTAGAGTAGAAGAGAATAGTGAAGGGATAGGTTACACTCAGGTATTCGGGTTAGGTTTAGTTATGCCATACCTGTGTGGTAGAGTAGAAGAGAATAGTGAAGGGATAGGTTACACTCAGGTATTGGGTTAGGTTTAGTTATGCCATACCTGTGTGGTAGAGTAGAAGAGAATAGTGAAGGGATAGGTTACACTCAGGTATTTGGGTTAGGTTTAGTTATGCCATACCTGTGTGGTACAGTAGAAGAGAATAGTGAAGGGATAGGTTACACTCAGGTATTCGGGTTAGGTTTAGTTATTCCATACCTGTGTGGTAGAGTAGAAGAGAATAGTGAAGGGATAGGTTACACTCAGGTATTCGGGTAGGTTTAGTTATTCCATACCTGTGTGGTACAGTAGAAGAGAATAGTGAAGGGATAGGTTACACTCAGGTATTCGGGTTAGGTTTAGTTATGCCATACCTGTGTGGTACAGTAGAAGAGAATAGTGAAGGGATAGGTTACACTCAGGTATTCGGGTTAGGTTTAGTTATGCCATACCTGTGTGGTACAGTAGAAGAGAATAGTGAAGGGATAGGTTACACTCAGGTATTCGGGTTAGGTTTAGTTATTCCATACCTGTGTGGTAGAGTAGAAGAGAATAGTGAAGGGATAGGTTACACTCAGGTATTCGGGGTAGGTTTAGTTATTCCATACCTGTGTGGTACAGTAGAAGAGAATAGTGAAGGGATAGGTTACACTCAGGTATTCGGGTTAGGTTTAGTTATTCCATACCTGTGTGGTAGAGTAGAAGTAGGGATAGGTTACACTCAGGTATTCGGGTTAGGTTTAGTTATGCCATACCTGTGTGGTACAGTAGAAGAGAATAGTGAAGGGATAGGTTACACTCAGGTATTCGGGTTAGGTTTAGTTATGCCACACCTGGGTGGTAGAGTAGAGGAGAATAGTGAAGGAGTAGGTAGGCAGGTAGAGGGGGGGACATTGTAACTGTATAGTAGGCCATTGGAATGATTGGTGGGGGAGCAAAAGGGAAGGTTTGAAGGATTTTGGGATTTGTATGTGAAGCAGGGCAAGAGGTGTCAGTTTCACTAGTTGAAGTAGGGGTATAGAGTGTAAGGTGGGGGGGTAATTTAGCTATGTGGTGAGCATGTGCTGATTTAAGTGTGCTTGAGGTGTTCCTTCAACTGTTATTTAAATGTGTCTTTTGGGACAACTGAGGTAATACATGTGGGTAGGGAGTTCCAGATTCTGCCAATATAGTTAGGGAAGAGGGTGTCACCTACTTGTAACTTTAAACATTAATAGAAATGAAAAAGGGGTTGATAAGTAAGTGGTATTAAAGGGGCACAAAGAGGAAAAGATAGTAGGGGAAATAGCCAGGGAGGTGCAGGAAGGCTGAAGGGAAGGTCCACAGCTGGCCATTTCTCTACAGCAACAGATGTGCATATACACTGAATTTGGAGGTAGATTTGGACACTCACACCCCTGGGTGTGGGTGAGGACAACAATAATAAGTGGAATGCCATTTAGATCGGCTTACATGCCTACAATGGGTTGTTGCGACCATGTGTTCTTTGGTGTTATTTAGTGGGTTTTGCAACGACACATCTGGTTATACCGTACTTTGCCATGTAACATAGACTGTGCTGCAATGGGACTCATACCAGGAATGGCTGCTCGTTAGGTGACAGCTCTGCCCAATTCACACTATTGCTTACATCCATGAGGTGGTCCGATTAGAACCACTCCAGCCAACACCTGTACGCCTCGGCCCATAATTTCATACCCATAGCCCACCCCCCTCCTCTACAGCACTCATCCTTACTCTGGGTGCAGGTTGGATCTAACCACACCACTACACACTGCCCACTCTTCACTTCTCGGGACCCATCTCGTACGTTGTCTCAACCCATGGGTCATCAGGCTTTCCCAACCATGTAGTCTGAGTACATACGTACCAGGCCTTGATGAGTCATTGTACGGAAGGGGCTCCAATTACCCAGTAAATTTTGGGTTGTTCTGCAAGGGACATTCCTGTCTATGTTTCTATATTAGACTTAGTGGGTCCACAGTGTTTCCCCCACTGGCTGCATCCTGCCTGTGGTTTGGGGAGTAGTGGATTGTTTACTTTGTGTGTTTGTTTGTATGTTTCCCCTGTTTGGCTGGGGGGGGGTAATGGTACGTGTTACACGTATGTTGATTGGGCCCCTCATCCCCATTGGTGGTGCCTGTGATCATATGTCATTCTTATGTGCTGTAGCATATCATAGATATATATATCTGTGTATATATACACACACACACACACACACACACACACACACACATATATATATATATATATATATATATATATATATATATATATATATATATATATATATATATATATATTGCTGTATATATATATCTAATGTCATGTGGGTGTATGGTTGTCTGCATATGTATATATCTATATGTGGGTATTGATATATATGTATGTCTATATATGTATACATATGTACTACAGAGAGGGAGAGGTGTATATCTATTTAGTTATGGATATATATATATATATATATATATATATATATATATATATATATATATATATATATATATATATATATATATATACACACACACACACACACACACACACACACACACATACATTTACATATTTAGCTACATGTCCTGTAATGTTGATTGGTATTGCTGGATACTATGTTTGTGGAAACGCCAGGGTTATGTGTATCTGCAGTGGCCTTGTGGTTAATCACATTGCCTATAGTATGCAGGGTCCTGGATTTGAGCCTTGCAGGAGTTGTTTATTTTGTTGCTGGGAAGAACACTGGCCGTTAGATACAGAGTGCTCAAGGCACTTTAATGCAGCTGTAAGTGGGTTTGTGTGAGTTTGCACGGAGGAATTGCTTAACCTGTGTAGGCAGTGCTTACCCCTGTGCAAGCAGGCTTAAACCCATGTGTGTTTCCCGTATACCTGAACTAGACATTCCTATTAGGTTTCGTGTGCATACCGGGAAGCCTTGTGTGCCACGTATGCTTTGCAATATCTAAAAATAAAGCCATTAGTGTAAACAAAGCCACACATGAAGTCTATTGTTATTACCAGTGAAACATTCATCCCATGCGGGACAACCCAAAAATTGGGTATTATACTTTCTTCTAAAACCATGGCTGCAAAGATACGCATGGCTATGTGCATGGACTACAGCGTGCGGCAGACCTAGGATACTTGGGTTGGGACAACGTACAGGATGAGTCCCGAGGGGGAAAGAGTGGAGGGTGGGCAATGTGTGGTGGTGTGGTAGCTATGAGCCAGTAACCAGGGAAGGGATGGTGGCTGCATGTGTGCAGCAGGGGGGGAGCGTAACTGTGGGTAATGAATGTATGGGTCAAGGATGGCCTGGGTTGGATGGGCCTATACTGGTCAGCCCACCTAGTGGGTGGGGGAGAGGGGAATGTGATATAAACATGTGAAACATAAAAGAAGACTAATTTAAATCCCTATTTAAATGAAACACTTACAATAAAATAAACTTGGTAGTGCATTGCAGGGTGGACGTGTTTGGCTGGGGCGTATGCCAATTCGTATGAGACGTATATTGTTTGGGGCCTCTCTACCCCATTAACGGTGCATGTGAACATATATGTTTCTATTGATCTACCATTACTATCTACAGATGTCTGGCCATATATACCTATATGGGTATATATATCTGCTTACATATTTATAACTATGTCCATATATACGTATGGAGATATATATCTGCGTACATATATGTATCTTGCTGTGTATATGCTTACTACTGCTTATCTCTGCTTACACCTGCTTACTACTGCCTTATTAATTATGACACTGACTCTTCACATGTGCATTTCCTGCAGTACTCCATTTCATAAATATATGTTATTTAGTGTGTTTTGCAATACAAATATTGGTTATATCATTCTTTGCCATGTAAAATAGACTGTGCTGCAGTGGGACTCGAACTGGGAAAGCCTACTCGTTAGGTAAATGCTCTGTCCACTACACTATTGCTGTGCAGTTTCATTTGCATATATCTTCCTTGTTATCCTTTTCAGCCTTTTAAGCTGCTTTAACTGTAGCTAAGCAATGGGCATACCCACGCACCTATGGTTAGCTGTACTTGGAGTTTTAAAAAACAATAAAGGGGTTTCTTCTTTTGATTTTTATGTCCTGTTGCTGTTGTACACATTGGGCACTGTTGGTGGGGATATGCAGACACCTATGAGCAGTCTCGCTCATTTATTTCCACTTTCTGCAGTTCAACATTGCAGGGGCATGTTTATTCTGAGAGCTCTGCTCTCAGACATGCTCCCTGCACTCCTACATGCTCCTTGTAAGCCTGGGAGGTTGGGCAGTGTGCCTTCATTAATATGCATGGTCTGTTGCCATCCTCCTCCTACACGGGTGTTTCTGTGCAGGACTACACTAGTCCTGTATGGAAGAGTAGTGATTCCAGGGGACTGTCTTTCACTACACATAAAACAGAACCTTTTTTTTATTAAGAACAAACAAAACTACTGTCAGCCCATGGCAGGTATATCCAATACAGAAATGATGCCCACAAATAGAATCCGGTAAAACGTTTCAATATTATTAATATCTATAGCTCTCAACCTTTCATCTCCTAAATGTGGAACACTGCCTCTCACAATGTGGAACAACTGGGCAAAATGTGGAAAACCTAGCAGCTTAAACAACCTCAAGTAAGAAGGTCACAGGATGGTTAAAATGTGTTACTTTGTACTTATAGAAAGTTTTTATGATGCATTAATATGATTCAGTACTATTTACCATAGGCATCAATTAGAAAAATTCCTAACACTTAATGTTTGGCAGACCCTTCCAATGTGGAAGTCTGAGGAACATGGACGTTTTAAGACCCAAAATTAGGAATGTTCCTCATAATGGGTACACTTGAGAGGTGTGTTAATATCTATTAAAACGTTTTACCAGATTCTATTTGTGGGCTTCATTTCTATATTGTATATACCTGCCATGAGCTGCTAGTAGTTTTTGTTTGTTCATATACTTGGTGCTTGTATGAATTAGCAGTGTCTTTCAATGTGGAATTTATAATCTCCCACTTTTTTATTATATTCAAACGTAATGCGGATGAATGTATGGATAAACACAAATTCACCTCCCCACATTGTAGCATCACTGGCCCTCATGGATAGGGGAAGCATGTAATTACTTCAACTCATACCTGCTCAGCCCATCTTTGGATATTTATATAGGTTCATAGGTCCATAGGCAGGTACTAGGCTATTGGCCGTGGGGCCTATACAAGCCCAGCCAAAAAGGTACCCTGGCTTTTGCCACCCAAGAAAATTATTTTCTTATGTCACTGTCGAGCAGAGCCACAGAGGTGATCCCCGGGGTGAATTTCCTATTTCCCATCTAATCATTAAGATTTTTCTTGCAGAGTGCTAATGAGGAGCTTTGTTTGATATAGACAGGTAGTTTATTCCAGAGTATGGGAAGTCTCTGGGACAGGAATCTATCCCTCCAGCATGTTCTGTTTATTGTGGTGACAAGATTTAGGTCCCTAGAGCATGTAGCTCGGAGGGATTGGGATTTCTTTAAGTGGAGCATGTCCAACAGCTCTGGGTTTGACATAGCTTTATATGTTAGGCAGAGATCACCTCTGAGTAGGTGATATGCGACAGAGTAAAGCTGGAGTTTTTTGAGATGGTCAGTGTAGGGCATCTGTTTGAGGCCGGTAATTCTCTTTGTGAGGTATTTCTGCGGCCTTTCCAGTTTTTGTAGATGTCTTGTGAGGTATATACCAAAAGGGGCATTGTACTCTATAATGGGTCTAATGAGTGATGAATAGAGGGGAACAATGACCTCTTTTTTTCTGGATGAGAAACCTTTTGTGATGAGGTGTGCCATGTAGATGGATTTCCTGACTACTGTGGCGATGTGATTATCAAAGGAGAGACTACTGTCCACCTGTGTCCCAAGGTCTCTTATCACACTTTCAGTGTTAAATATACTACCACCTATGTTGTAGTTTATGGGTACAGAGTTTTTACCAAAGGGGATGACAATGCACTTTTTGGCATTGAGCTTGAGGCTATGGCTTCGACACCAGGTATCTGTCTCAGTGAGGCCCTTTTGTAGGATGTCCACATCGTTAGGAGTTTCGATTATGACTCCTAGTTTGCAGTCATCTTCGAACTTCGTTAGCCAAAGACCTGTTGTGTTAGCCTGTACCTCAGAGAAGTAGATACCAAACAGGAGAGATCCCAGGACTAAACCCTGTGGTACTCCACTTGTCACTGGTCTGAAGTCGGATTTTGAGACTGCTACTTTCACAGTATGGGTTCTGTCAGTGAGCCAGTTGGCAACCCATCTTGTAACATAGGGATTTATACCTAGTTTAGTGAGTTTATCTATAATTCCAGAGTGAGCGGTGGTGTCGAAACCCTTGGCAAGATCTAGATAGGCTGTGTGAATCACCTTACCCTTGTCTACGGCTTTGGTGACTGCTTCAAAGAAGTCTGTCAGGTTTAGTAGACATGATCTGCCTTTTACAAACCCAAACTGGGTGGGGTCCAGAGTTTGGAGATTACCAATGTCTTTGTTTATAAGTTCCATGATGATACATTCCATGGTCTTGCAGACCAGGCTCGTCAGGCTAATGGGGTTGTAGTTCTCGGGGTCCGTGGTGGCTCTCTCCTTGTGGAGTAGGATAACCGTCACTGTGCGCCATTCAGCAGGCACAAAGCCTGAGGTGAAGCTATGATTGAACATGGTACTTAGATGGGGTGCCAGTTCATTCTGTAGTTAGTGTATAACGCAGCCTAGGTTGTTGTCTGGTCCCATGGATGCTGTGTTCTTGGCTTTGGAGAGTGTGGTTTTTACCTGTACTGCCGTGATTACAGGAACTTTGCATTCTTCCAGTATAGAGATGGGCTCTTTAGGGGGTGAGAGGGGGGTAAAGTTAGCACTGAACCTATCTGCCAGGATGTTGGCAATATCATTTGGGTTTATATATTTAGTGCCATTGTGCTGTAACTCAGAGCAGATCTGAGTGTTGCCATTGAGATTCTTGACATAGCTATAGAATGCTTTGTGGTTGTCTTTAGAATCAGTGGCGATTTTGTTTTCATAACTAGCTTTGGAGGATTTTATCAGGGATTGCAGCTTCTTACTGAGGCTGACCAGGCTGCTCCTCCACTCATGGAATTTTACTCTCTTTTGCAACAGTTTCTTTGATCTGTTGTACAGTTTGTTTACGGCAGGAGACCACCAGCTTGGCTTCCTTTTTTTGGAGGATAACATCTTGGTTCTGTTTGGGATAGCACAATCCATGCACTCATGTAAGTGCCTATAAAGTGCAATTGTTTTGGATTCAGTAATCGTAACTGTATTGTCCATCTGCATGGGTGTCATGAAGTTCACCACTTCTGTCTTAAGAAGCATGAAGCTGGCTTTGAAGAAATGTTTTACCATGGTTTCCTTAATGGGGGTGGGGGCAGGATGTGGATATCTAGGGTAATTAGCTTATGGTTGGATCGGACCAATGAGGCATTGACTTCAGGTGTGGAACACCGGTCACTCATGTTGGTAATGACTAGATCTAGGATATTGTTGCCCCTGGTGGGGATGTGGATAAGTTGATCCAGGGCATTGGAGTTTATGAATTCCAGAAAGCGTTGAGCGAAGGAGTTGGTACATGAGTAGTTTTCCCAGTTAATGGTGGGTAGTTGAAATCGCCCATTATTAGGGTGCTTGGTTGATCCCTGATATTTTCCAGTGCATCAAGAAAAGAGGAGTGGGAATCCTGAGGCATGGTAGGGGATCTGTAGCAAGCTACAATTTGGATTGCTGTTTTGCCCAGAGTTAGTTGCACTTGGATAACCTTGGCTGTATTATGCTGAGAAACTAGCCTGGAGGTGTGGATATCCTTAATGAATATGGACACACCACCACCTTTGGTGTTCCGGTCCAGGTTACATGGCTGAAAAGTGTGGTATGAGTTATAGCCTGGTAGTGCAGGAGTGCTCTCTGGAACCAGGTCTCAGTCACTGCACAGATATGATGTTCTCCATTTTAAGGAGTGCCTCGAGTGAGTGCATTTTGTGATTTAGACTTCTAGCATTGAGTAGCATCATCCTCAGTTTTTGCTTGCCTGTTCCTGTTACAGTGGTGAATTTGTCATTTGTACCTTGCCTAACAAAGGCACTGTAGGGGCAGAAAGAACCTTAGCCAGTATCCGGAATCCCAGGGCTAACAGGTGCAGGCCATCTATGGCAAAGCATCTTGGTCTGTCGACCATGTCATCCCAGGCAGACAGATACTGGATCCCTTTAGAATGGCATCAGAAGCTTAGCCAATTGTTGAAGTCAATCATTTTGTCCTTGTACTGTGGCATCATTCTGCGTGATGGCAGAATGCTACTCAGGGCTAGGGTCATAGCTGCTTGGGCTACAAGATTGGAGAGCTCTTCCATGTCTCTTTTCATGTAGTCCAGGGAGGTACATCTCAGGTCGTTCATACCAACATGGACAATGACAGTCATATTTGTACTTGTTGTGGAGTGATCTGAGTGCGTGGGTTATGTGGCGGATCCTGGCACCCAACAGGCAGCAGACAGTAACCTTCTCCTTGTTTAGCCTGGTGAGTTGAACATCAGTGTGCCTGACTATAGAGTCCCCTATGACTAGTGTGTTGGGTATGTTGCACAAGGGCTAATAATTATTTTGGGAATGTAAGGCCTAGTAAATACCTTTGAACATGTGACGAGATAACACCGGGGGGGGGGTCATAGTGCTGGTAGTGGCACAGACAGCATAAATGTAGGAAACAGGTAATCCCTGGATCTTCAGAAGTCCTTCACAGAGAAGGTTTTGGACCACTGAATAGACTAGAAGAATGGATGTCAGATAGGTCGTCTATTAAAGCTTTTAAAGCAGCATGAGATAGGTGAGGAGTGTGTGAAATTGAAGAAAGGAAAGGATGAAGGTGGTGTACAATGTTAAATGCTTAAAAAAACAGATTGCATAGCCTGAAAGCCGTCTCTTGGCATTTTATAATATAATATAATATAATATAATATAATATAATATAATATAATATAACACCAAGGACTGATGTAATCTCTGTGATGTTCCATGCTTTAGCACTCAGTACTGCTAACCTTAAGGATGACAAGGAAGGGAAGACAAGATATATGAAACATAATGGATCATTTATGTTTCACAGACTGGGAATTCATTACATATAAATTAGGATTAGCCAGTGGCACTATATTTGGGCAATCATATTAGAAGCCCCTAAGAGCAGATTCAGGAGTGATGAGGTGGCCAAGTTATGCAAAAAAAAAAGGTGTGAAGAAGGAAAAAGAAAGAAGAAAAAGACCAGCAAATAGCCGATGTAGTACAAACCAAGACAAATGTGGATAAAAAGCATCAGAACGGGAGATCAAAGGAAGCATTGCTTGACCATGTCTACCTCTGTTAAGCAGTGGCTGAATAGAAAGATAGCAACGCAAAAGATGGATTTTATATGCAGGGCAAAGCATTCATCATCTTGTGTCTACTAACAGTATCAAGCAAAATTAACTATAAGTGACAGACAGCAGCACACTGAGATGTATGTACATAAATCACTTAAACCAATGAGGACAAACTGAATTTCAATTAGTTGTCATTAAATTGAAACAGAGAGCTAAAATGAGAAACTGAATAACATTAACAAAAGGAGCATGTGGTGGGAGAAGGGAGGATGAGAGGTGGGCAAGTTTCTCAGTTGGCGGGACAGTATATTGGATCAGACAGCTTTGGGGTGGTGGCAATTGTATAGTCAGTATAACAGCTGAGTTTCAGTAGACAATAATGGAGCCAGAGGTGGTGCTAGGCTGGTAAGTCAATGAAGAAAGGCCACTGTTGGAGGAGGAGAAATTGCAGTGAATAGGACTGAGGGTCAGAACCTAGAATAAGCACCTGGACTGTTAAGGTAGCTGAAGGGGTATAATGGGTTAATACCATTAAGTAGTTTTCAGACATATAAAGGAAGAAAGTTGAGAAAGAAAGTGTGAGGCAGTAAAGGACTGAAGAGTAAGTAGGAAAGTTGTATTTATGGGTGATTTGTATCTGACAAAAGAACAATGAAAGATCCCAATTTGAATGAGGTATTGCACAATGAAGAGTCAGCCAGCTGAGGTCTGGCTGTACCAGTAAGGACAGCTGGGGACTCTCTGTTTGCCAACTCTGTTGGAAAAACATGGAAAAGACTCCCAGATAACTTAACCCTAGAAACCTCACTAACTCAATTCAAAAACAAACTCAAGAAATACTTCAAAACTCATTGGTTATGTCCTTGCACTAACCCCGACTAGTGACCTCTCTATTTCTTATGTGCCTTACCTTCAATTACTTCTAACTTTTTTCTACCACTCCATTTCAGGAAGGGTCAATTGTATATTTGCTGCTTTATGTGTTGTAAACCTGAATGTAATGTTACATATATATAAATTTGAAAATAATGTTATGTTTTGTAAAGTGCTTTATAATAAGTTAGTACTATATGTGCAAAATGCTGGTATTGCTTATGACTGTAATCTGCTTGAAACCAGCATTTACTAAATGTTCAATGTGTATTATTATCTTGGAGCTTTTCTCTCTGGGCCACTGCTGAAAATGGACATATATGGCCAGTCAGACTATCCCGGTCATCCTAAATAATTCTGGAATTATCACAAATAAAGAAGGACTTGGAGATGTCTACATGAAGGAACCATGATACAGCAGTGATCAGACCACTGTCTATAGTGCTGGAATGGGTAAGAAGACAAAGACAATGGAATGGAATTTTAGGGGGTTAATAATGCTGACCTGTTTGATGTAATCAAAGGTGAGTTAAAGAACAAAGCAAGGCTGTAAATAAGCTATGAGAATGAAGAGAAATGGAAAATGAAGAATTCAGGCAAGGATTAGAGAAAGAAGCAAAAACTGAAAAAAAGGGATGCTAATGTAATGGCATATAAATGTAAGGTGGAAGAAAGGGTGCAGTAAAACAGCCATGTCGAATGGTAACAAAATAGTGAAATAGTTTGAATAAGTGGACCCTGCAAATACCCATATATTTTGCCTCTACCCTCCTGGAAGACCAATTCCTCTTGTCTGCTAAACTCCAACCCTCCTGGCATCGGCAATATCTACCAGACAGACTGTGAAAGTAAGTTATTCATACATGTTTAACCCACATCACCTGAACTGTGTGAACCAGTCTAGCTACTTGCACAGGACTGCCAGCAGCCAATAGGCCCTGCCCTCTTCACTACACTACTCTAGACTCTCGACTACCATTTTATACTTCTATCTCTTTTCCCTCTCACCTTTCCTCCTTTATCACCCATATATCAGTGATACATATTCCCTTAGGCCACTAGGTGGCATCCTTTGTTCTTTTAAATCTGCTCCTTCTTGATTTATTACAACACACACCCCTATATCTTTTGAATTGGTGTCTGTACCTCTTTACTTGCTTTCTTACTCTCAGGACCCTGCTATACCAACTCCCATTACTCCCCTGTGCTCCAAACCTTAACATATTCATAGGTTTGACTCTACCCTTCACATACCTTACAAATATATACTTATTTACTTACCTACCTGCTGTTTTCCCCACCTTACAGATTGTTTTCTCTGTGCCTCCGCCTCCCCTGCCCCAAATTCCACCCGCCCCTAGCACCTCTACCTTTATACCCTCATAGACACACCCCTCATAATCTATCCCCACCCCTTCTAGTACTAGCCCTTCCCTACTCCACCTACCTGCCTACCCTACCTTCTAGAACCAGCCCCTCCCTTCTCCACTTACCTTCTCTCCTTCCTACTCTTCACACTATCCTCCCACTCTATTTCAGTTATAGATTCTCTAAACATGTCTAATCAATACCAACCTTTGCTACTTATATCCTTCCTAACTATCATCATCTCTACATATCTCTCCACCTCTTATGAACAAGCCCTTCCTTATACTCTAATAATTCCACGCAAACAAACTCTAACATCCCCCCTAGCTCTAACAATTACCTATCTCAATACCATCCACAAAACCTCCTACCTTCAAGCTAAATATCACAGACTTTCTCACATCAAATATCTTACTCATAGCCTTAAAAAACATTTTTACTGCTACCACAAAATTTCTCAATTTTACAACCCTATATTAATCTGCTCATTAATACATGGTGATATCCACCCCAACCCTGGCCCTAACTCACCCCTAACATCCTCTAAATGCCACCAACTTAATACAAGACCAACACCATCTACCAAACCCCCCAAATCACTCTCAATTGCTCAATTAAATATATGTAGCATCTGTAACAAAATACCACATATCCATGCCCTTCTAGATGTCCAACAGTTTGATATCCTCTGCCTAACCGAAACTTGGCTCAAACCTACAATTAAAGATAATGAAATCACCCCCCTGGCTATAACATACTCAGGCAAGACCACTTAAACAAAAAAGGTGGTGGGGTGGCAATTCTCTATAAAACCGGACTGCAAATGAGCAAAGAAAATCATACTCTTCCATCTGACAATAATGTTGAAATAATTATTTCCAAACTTCAGCTCAACCCTCACAAAACAGTTAACATTATCTGCACCTATCTTCCCCCAGGAAAAAAACCCACTATTTTAGAAGACCTATTAAATTGGCTTTCACTAAATCTCCCTCAAGAAACAATTCTTTTAGGAGACTTTAATATTGACTGGAATTTATGTCAACACAACTATCCACCCACCCTTATTAACCTACATGGCTTCGCTCAAACCATTAACTCCCCAACAAGAACAAACAAACAAAATAACAAAGAAAGTATACTTGACTGGATACTTATAAACAGTCCCCAGCAAAAGTACACAACAGGGACACTCCCAGATGACCTCAGCGACCACTCACTAACATATATCATCAGGCATAAAACAAGTTTAACTATCCCCACCCAAGTCATAACATCCCGTAGCAAAAAATTCCTTGATCCCATTCTGTTTCAAAATGAACTTATGCAGCTCAATTGGTCACCTCTTAAATCTCTCCTATAGAGCTGTTAACTACTTCAATCATACTTTTCTGACAATCCTAGAACATCATGCTCCAATGCGTTCTATAAGAATTAAATCTAAAACAGCCCAATGGCTTTCTAATTCCACCAGGAATCTAATCCTTAGTAGAAACAAAGCCTGGATAAAATGGCGAAAAATACAACTGATCGCCTTATTTTCAGAGAACAAAGAAATTTAACAAAAAAAGCCATCCTACAAGATAAGAAGAACTTTTATACTCAGCTACAACAAACATCCCTACACCAACCACATAAATTCTGGACCGCCATAATACACTGCTATCACCAGGAAAAGTTGCCACACCAAATCCTATTGATTCAAACCCCGACTGCCCATTACAAACAGCAAACGCCTTTAATACTTTCTTTACCTCTGCCATTCTAAAGCTAGCTAACCAACAAAGCCCTGATACCTCCAAACTGCTAAGCCAAGGCCCCACTCCCCCCCATTCCACCTCAAACCCATACCCACCACATATATATTATCCTTACTTCAAAAATTAAAACCTACAACTCCCTCAGCCGACAAATTACCAGCAGAATTCCTCAAAATTGGTGCAAAAGCCATAGCTTACCCAGTCTCCATACTGATTAACAGGACCATAAAAGAAAGCACAATTCCATCATTATGGAAAATCTTATATATCATCCCACTGTTCAAAGGTGGTGACTCTACTAAGTATTCCAACTTTCGTCCCATAGCATTATTATCACCACTTGCAAAAATAATGGAGAAATGCATCCACAAACAGTTACTAAATCACCTGCTAAATAATAATCTCCTAGCTAAGTGCCAACATGGTTTTCGCCCTTTCCATAGTACTACTACAGCCTTACTATCCTTTATCGACTCAATAAACAAAAACCGCAACAATAACATACCCTCTTCAGCCTTCTTGACCTATCCAAAGCCTTTGATATGGTCAACCACAAACTTCTCCTCCATCGTCTGAAGTCCCTCTCTTTTGACAACACAGCCTTAAATTGGTTCACATCCTATCTGGATAACCGTAAACAGGCTGTACTCTGGCATAACCATCTCTCTGATCTCCTTCCCACCTCTATAGGAGTCCCTCAGGGCTCTATCTTAGGCCCTCTACTATTTTCCATCTTTATAAATGACCTTCACCTAGCCACTCCTCTATCAACTTGCATTCAATATGCAGATGATACAACCATTATCTGCTCAGCCCCAACACAGTCAGAACTTTATTCCCTCACACAAAATACCTTCACTACCATAGAGCAATGGTTCTCTAACCATTGTCTCCTTTTTAACCCAAAGAAAACCAAACTCCTGATTTTTACACCCACCCTCTTGTCTCCCTCCATTAATTTCTCACTCACAGCCAACAATGGCATCCTTATCTCCCCAGACAATAACACCAAACTACTAGGCATTACAATTGACAACCAACTCAAATTTGACACACACATTGACTCTACAATAAAATCAACAAACAGAAAACTAGGCTCTCTGTATAGAATTAAATCTTTCCTTACTCCTGAAGCCAGAACTACTATAGCTAGAACCCACTTAATCTCTTCCCTTTTATATGCCTCCCCAATCTATACAAATCTTTCTAAATATAATCTTAACAAACTAACTACGTCTTATAACAATATTGCCAGATTTGCTACAGCATCTTCATACAGGACTCACCATTGTTCTAATCTTAAAAAACTAGGGTGGCTAGAATTACCCAACCTAATACATTTTAACCAACTTACAATCGCCCATAAAGCTCTCTACCACCCAGACAATGCCCCAATGCTCTCCACCCTCATAAAACCCTATAGCAATCTGAAGAACCTCTCTAACAAAATACTGATTCATACTTCTCTTTCTAAGAACTCAGCAGGTGACTCCACATTTTCCAACTCAGTTGGGAAACTATGGAATCAACTACCTCAAGAACTCACTACTCAAACATCAATCCCACTATTTAAAACTAAACTTAAACTCTTCTTTTCCAACCATTGGCTTTGCTCTTGCAATAACCCAGACTAACCTTTTTATATCTCCCTGCTATGGGACTTTTTTTTTCCACCCTCTCTTATCTCATATATCTAACTCTCTACATTACTCTCTACAAAGCTGTTTCTATTACATCACTTCTAATAAAGGAGCTAAATCTCTACTTTTCATCTTCTTATAAAGATGTAATACAGTAACTAGGTACTTTACTTGTACTTTCATACTGTACTCTTTTCTAAGCAATAGAGAGACTAGGTACTTTACCTCATATTGTACTCAAATGCTTTTAATTCTAACAGAAGGTTTAAAGTATATGTTATTAGATATTATTTGTGTATGCTGATATATTCTGATAAAGTTTTTGTTTAGTCTTACTATAGTAGCATTGTAGAGGAGCTTTTCTCCCCGGGCCTCCACTGAAAATGGACATGTATCCAGTTGGACTAGCCCGGTTAACAAATGTAAAATAAATAAAATAAAAATAAAAACAAAAGAGTTGAGGAAAGTAACCATTCAAGAAGAACAGTAGAAGCTTTCTAGATACATTGTAGTAAAGAAGAAAGATGTTGTTCTGGTTCAGTAAAATTTGAAGGAAGATGGAAGAGAGGGTAAACCTAGGTGCACTAAATGAGGTTCATGTGTGTCTTGGAGAAGGAAATGGAGAGGAGGCTGGCATCATATTAGAGAGGTAAGGCAATATGGGGAGGGCAGTAGACAAAACACCTGGAAGTAAAGGGAGACAGTAGTGCACTAAGAACTAGGTGTTATAAGACAAAACAAAAGGCTCAGGGATTAGATAGACTGCCTCTGAGTCCTCAGTAATCAGGCCAATGCAGATCCTCTGTTCTACATCATCAGCAGATCAGTGTCCTATGCAGAAATGCCTGAAGAGTAGAATGCAATAAGAGTTATTTGCACAAGGAGGTGGGGGCAATAAAATTCATGCTAGTTAGGCTAACAACAATAGAAAGGAAAGATAAGAGAGTCCTGAGTGGAAAGGCTGGGCTTTCCTTGAGAACAAAATTTTTTAGGACAACAGCCAGCATAGGTTTATGGCCAGAAGAAGCTATCAGATGAACCTGAAACAGACTTATAATTGGTTTACAAGAGACTTTGGCAGGCTACTTCTGATTGATGTGGACTACCTTAGCAAGACCTTGGACCTGTTTCACACAGGTGACTGCCAGAACAAATACAGGAATTGGTAGCATAGGAAGCATATTGTGATACAAGTGGAGAGAAGTTCACAGTGGCTGTGATGAGAGCATTAATTAAAGAAAAAGAAGTGGGTAGTGGAGTATGACATGAGTCAGTCCTGGCTCTATATTCTTCAATGTATTAATTTCAAACATACATGAGGGAACAGAAAACAGGATAACCTTCTTTGTTGTAACACAAACAGGGATACTCGGAACATCTGTGAAGTCCAGGTGCTATTGATGTGAGGGCATATACAAAATTGCCATCTACACCATCATAATTCAAATACAGTCATACTTCAATGTGCACATCGATACTGTTTGCTGCTATGTGGACGCCAAGTGAGGCAGATTAATTCTGGGAGCATTGTATCTGGCCTCTTCCAGAAGTAAGGTATTGTCTGATGCTCCACCTCAATTCAGCCCATCCCCAAAATGAAGAAGCCAGTATTCATCAATCATACTCCCCCAACAACCCAAGCCCACTATTTGAAAGTTGGTCACTGGGAATGCTTTGAAGCTGTCATTCTGCTATGCCACAAAGTTAGGCCAAAAAGGCTTAGGTAAGGAAAATGTTATGGAACTTGTAAACTCTGGTCATAGTGGTGATGACAAAAGCTGTTTGTGAAATTCTCTAAGTTTGGTCAAATGGTGATAACAGTTTAAGGAGTTGTAGAGTCATACATAACTTGATGCCAAAACTGTCTCCTCAAATCAAAGTAATAATGCTTTCATTTCTATCTTTCTTTATCCTATATGATGCAGCTTCCCCAGCAGCATTTTTTGGAAGTGAATTTCATCTGTTTGAAAGAAATATTAAAATAATGTTCTATTATAGGAACACAAATTGAGATTTTTGAAAATAATGCCTTTTGCATTTAAGATGCCTGCTTACAGAAATAAACATAATTTACATGGGTATGGTGTCCTCAAAGGTAAAACATTTAGCTGGCAGAGTGTAGGGGCATAACTCACATCATTGTTACCCTAAATGGCTGTTTAGTCTATTTATTTATTTACTTACTGACAGGCTTACTTACTTCTTTACAGACTATGCAGAAGTCTCATCTTTCACAGTATCACTTGCAGTGGGTTGTTGACATTTCATTTTTCATGTCAGATTTTGTATAACCATCTGAATAAAAGATTAATTGAAAATGAAGTAAACAATAACTCCATAACACCAGAGACAAAATATCTGTAAAACAGTGCATTGAACAGACAAAGAATTAAGATTGACAGAAGACTAGGTAAAGTGCTTACCCAATGAAATAAGTGCACTTTACCTGTGCATAAAATCCTGGATTCAAAGGAATAAAAACTGTGGCATCATTCTGTGTGATGGCAGAATGCTACTCAGGGCTAGGGTCATGCCTGCCTGGGCTACAAGACTGTAGCACAAATAAATAGTCACAAAGGAGAGTGCAATTGTCTATTACTTCCATTTCAGATTTCTGTTATGCCATTTTTAAGCATGTGTTTGAAGATATGAAGTATTCATTAAGGAAGCACACTTTAAGTTAACAATAATATGTGTAAAAATACTAAGGCTATAGACTGCATGACAGTAGCGGGCCATGGGCAACATACCAGCTACACCTCTGCCATCATAACTTGCACTGCTGCAGTACCCCTGGCAGTAACTGCACAGTCTGCACATTCCTAGATTTTAAAAAGCCCACCAAGCAATATATTTTCCTCAGGGCTCTTAAGACAATTTAGCAGAGTACTAAGTTATAGGCTTCTGCAAGACAATAAATACTTTCTGTACACTTGCTGTCAAAATCATTTGCTCATTTAATGTTACTAACAGCAACATTTTTATTTTGTTGCCATAAAATGACTGCATTTTATAAATTAAATATGAAAGAAATATGTTTAATCACAGATCTTTCCAGAAAACAAAGTTGAACAGAGAGACTCTTGATGAAATGCACCCATAATTATTTTCTATAGTAAGCTGCTTAATTGTACACAGGGGCCTTATTTCTGAATTTTCATTATGGCACAATAAACACTGCATTCACCCCTTTATGGATGCTGTTTACTGATTTCTTTTACTCTCAAAATGCCATTAGAGGTTATAAATGGAAGTAAATTTCTCTGATTTTTGAAGCTTGTTGATCGCATTAATTTTTGCACATCACATCACATTACAATATGTTTCCTTACCCCTATGCGAGTATACTGCTACTCATTAATGTAACAGACCATGGCAATATTTTCTGGCAGCACAAGACAGATGCTGTTCTTTTGTCTATTCATATACTAAGTAATTGCAAAAAAAAGTGCCAGCTAAAAAACATCTATCGTATATAACTCCAGGCCCCTGCTTCTTTTACTCATCTTCTTTCTATCTATCCATCTGTCTGTCTATCTATCTATCTATCTATCTATCTATCTATCTATCTATCTATCTATCTATCTATCTATCTATCTATCTATCTATCTATCTATCTATCTCTATCTGTCTAGCTATATGTTCTGTCTTTTTTCTTACTCATATACACCAATATGTGTTTCTGTGTGTATGTTTATGACTGTTACATTTTTAAGTAAAAATTTTCCAACAGTTACTATGACCAGGTACAGAATGCATACCAACAAGCTTATTTTTCCTCTTGTTTATTAGCCCCAGAGCAATAACAATGTTGGTAATCTGAAGCAGCTGTGGTACTCTGGGACTCATAAAACAAAGTGAGCACATCCAGTAGAGTTCCATAACAACTGCAATCTTCAGAATAGCATGGGAGACACATCTTCTATACTGAGCCACATTTTACTTAGACTTTAACTGAATAATAACTAATCTGCCTGTGTGTGTGTGTGTGTGTGTGTGTGTGTGTGTGTGTGTGTGTGTGTGTGTGTGTGTGTGTGTGTGTGTGTGTGTGTGTGTGTATGTGTGTGTGTGTGTGTGTGTGTGTGTGTGCGCGCGTGTGTGCGTGTGTGCGTATGTGTGTGTGAATGGGTGAATGTGCCCATATGTGTGTGTGTGTCTTTGTGTGTGTGTGTGTGTGTGTGTGTGTGTGTGTGTGTGTGTGTGTGTGTGTGTGTGTGTGTGTGTGTGTGTGTGTGTGTGTGTGTGTGTGTGTGTGTGCTTCTGAATGTGCTCATGTGTGTGGGAGAGTGATGAGGGGACTCCTGTGCCAACATGCTAAATGGATCTCCAGTAGTACTTACCACAGGAAAGTGCTGATTTCCACTTTTGGTAATTACAGGTGATTCATAAACATGGAAATTAGTTGATAATGAGTCCTTATCTCATTGCACCTAACATGTCTATGAATCACATTTTCTGCCATCATGGAAACAGTCTTTTTTGGCCACAGCTTTTACCACTGGTAGTGGGTTCTTTCTGAGTCCCCATGAATGGTCTAAACAATCAAACATATTCACATCAGAACACAGAGGGAAAAATATTGGACTTATTTATTTATTTATTTGTTTTATTTTATTTTACATTTGTTGACCGGGATAGTCTTACTGGATACATGTCCATTTTCAACGGAGGCCCGGGGAGAAAAGCTCCAAGATAATAATACACATCGAACACTTACTTACAACAAAACAGCAACAATGACAACTACACAACAACAAAAAAGTGTCTTTGCAGGAAAAAAATATACCCCCACTTCTCCCATGATCACTGTTAACACCAATGTCACTTGAACATGAGAATAACAGAACATTCCCTACCCCTGAAGTTCAACCCTGTCAGTGTTTGTGTAACCGTGTTGTTCAAAGTTAGCAGACTCAAATGTTCTGTTTGTGAATTCCTGGCACATGAAGAATGCCACTGAACGAATTACATGTTCAAGCTAAAACACTCAGTTAACTGTTTAATTTTAATTTTTTATTTGTTGTTGTCCTGTTTTATGTTTTTTTTTTTCAGCAGTTCACCCAAAACATGACAATCCCCGGGATTCATGAAGCTTGCGCCAGGTGCAGGCGTAGCGTAGGTGGTATAACACCAAATATGGCCGCAGAGTGATTCAGGTACGATCCACGTGCACTACCGGCGTACGCCAGATCTACTCAGCCCTCAGCTTAGGTATGCTAATCACCCCATGTGCAGTGCCGCACCATGCAAATGAAGGTACATAACGATACATGAAGTAGTGCAGGTGTAGCGTAAGCCCACAGAAATGTAAACCAAAAAACACGGTTTACATTTTTCCAAACAGAACATCGGAGCTATGAAAGTGGACCAGACTCATGTATTACAAAGTTAACATATGCCAATGGCTAAATATACAGCCAATGGCATAAAAAAAGATGCAGAACACCTAAAAAACATTTAATGTCATGTCCACAGTAATGCAAAGTACAACCAAAGGGCATGTGTGTGCAAACGGGAACACAAAGAAAATATATACAAATGTCATAAAATCGCAATGTAATACAAATCAGGATTTCACCATAATACTCAATGGTATGCATGGTACACCACAACCAAGCTGCAAGGGTTGCTAAGGGTCTGTGACAGTGTTCGGTGCAGTAACTATGAATTAGTAGTCAATGCTATGCAAATGAGGCAGGTAATACTGAATTGGAAACGTCCCGCCGGATTAAGGATGTACCATATGGCGCAGTGCTACAACACCAAGGAGTGGCTCAGAGGTATACATGACATCAGCAGTGGGGTGTGCCACCGTAGCTGTAAGCACATTGGAGCAATGCAAATCTGGCCTGGCCATTGCTAAGCAAAGCCACAGGACAGGGGTGGGGAGGTAGGTATAGCATTGTTTAGCTGAGAGCACATATGGTGCCCGAAAGCACGTGTATGGGGATGAAAACGTGTTCAAAACCCGGTAAGCAGATGCACGCACTGCGCACCATAGCAGAAATAGGAAGTTCAGGGGAAGAAAATAAGGAAATGCCGCAGTAGGGTAATTGGAGTACAACTGAGCAATTAACACCTATTAACTCACAGCGGGCAATCGACTGCAACTGACAAGTCTGCTCGCAGAAACCTGCAAAACAGGATAGGGGAGGTGTCAGATTGCAAAGAAAGGAGAACTGTCATAGCAAAGCAAAGCAAACCTGCAGTAGACCGGCAATAGAACACATTACGCGAGATAAGCCAGGTCTAGGAAAGTACAAATGAAAGCAGGCTGCTGGATGCATGTCAAAAAATGGTAGGTGAAACATGAAGAAATGTAAAGGGAAGGGCAAGAGGTAATCCACGGCAGTCAAATGTAATTCAACACCAAAGGTACAACAATAGTAGTTCCTGTCGTAAAACACATAAGATACCCTGTAGCTACGATTGTACATACACACCCTATGACATCATCGGTGTTCACGGCACAATAGTATAAAGTGTGAAAGCACACACCTGTGTATTCCCAAACACTACACCATAGGTGTAAACATACAGGGAACTTTTACAATGTACATGTTGGGAGCTGCCATAGCTGTGATTCATCACCATGTGTTAGATACTGACAGTGTTGTGGAAGATGATGCTGACAACCACCGCAGGCCCCGGAGGAGGAAAAGAGTGTTCAGACCAAGGGTAACCTACCAGGGGCTACATGATCTGGAGATAGTAGAGCATTACAGGGTGGATAGGGACATCTTACAGCAAATAGTTGAGCTGTGCCGGCCATGCCTGAGATCCAGAAACAACAGAGGGGAACCCATCCCAGTGGACACGAAGGTATGTGTAAGCTTGCGAATACTAGCCACAGGTACCTGACAAAGGCCAACTGGAGAAATAATGGGGATCTCACAGGCATCAGCATCCAGGGTACTACACCAGTTGCTGGATGCCATGTTACCACAGGCCAATGAGCATATATAATTCCCCCAAATGCAGGAGGAGTTGGCCAGCAATATGCGTCACTTCCACCATGTAGCACACTACCCGGAGGTACTGGGTGCAATAGATTGCAAGCACATACATATCAAGTCACCAACAGGTGAGCATGGTACGCGCTACATAAACTGCAAGGGATTCCACTCCATTAACTACCAGGTTGTGTGCAATGCCCAGGGCATTATCATGGATGTGTGCGCTGGCAGCCCTGGAAGCTACCATGACTCCCATATCTGGCATGCCTCACAGCTGTATCAGGCATTTGTCAGGGGGGACATCCCACATGGCCACCTTGTGGGGGATGCTGGCTATGCACTGAAGCCATGGATGATGACTCCCATCAGAAATGCACACACACCCATGCAAGAACACCATAATGAGGCACACGCACAAACCAGAATCATCATAGAGCGTGTGTTCGGGATGCTGAAATCACTGTTCTATTGCTTGGACATATCTGGTGGAGCCTTGCAGTACTCTCCAGGCATGTGTGCCCACATCTTCATAGTATGTGCCATGCTGCATAATATGATCCTGCGGAAACAGCTGCAGCAGGGACAAAATGGTGAAGGCCCTCATAGCCCACCGCAATTGCTAAGACCATCACAGGCACAGAGGGATACAGACCACGAACACCCTGTGCCAGCCCCAGGAGGCAGACTGAGGCATGCCCAATATGCCTATGCCTTGGCAAAGTTGGAACGTATAGCACATACTCTGACAGTGTAGGCCCCTATGGACTGACACACCTCTCCACCTGCACACACAGAAAAATGGATGACACACACACACATGACCACCTGTAAATTGTAATGTATAGGTGGGCTACTGTGTGAATCCTACATAGGCAGCCCTCAACCATTGTACACACAACAGCTATTGGAACAAGGAATGTCAACACCTGAACAGTACACGCACCTATCAGCATATGTTGGTACTGTGTGTGTAGGTTCCCAGGTACATCAGTAGGTACACGCCCGATTGTCAGAGGCCATACATCAATTGAGGTAAACAGTGTCTGCTGTCGCCACAACATCGAGTAACCAACTGTCGCTCAGTGGAGCAGAGGCAATTGCGGGATTCCATGTGTGTAATCACTGTTCCCCCCACACTCTGCATGGATTCCCTGGTGCGTTAATGAGGGGCTCCACATAATGTAATCATGGATGTCGTGTCAAGGCATGGGATGTACCCATGACAGGTATCTGTCACCCCAGCATGCTCCACCTACGGTCGTTTGAAGGTGTAGCACGTTATAGTGTGTGGCTCACTGTGCTATACATACCCAATGCTGGAGCACATCCATTACACATCACATGGACATACCATTAATAGGACTCATCCATATGTAAACTAACTGAGTTACCCATGTGATTGCAGTATGGAGTAACAGCCATAGTATAGTCCACATACAAAACACCATAACACGTGTACAAATCCCGGATGCCCAAGTGGTAAATGCAGTGACCGTCGTGCATGTTCCCGGTCCCACGTCCTGCAAGGGATGTAACGTAATCCAAAGGCACTAATAATGCATGTCAGATGCAGGTCAGCAGATCATGTTTAGCACACGTTAGCGGGAATATGCATTGCCCAGTGCTGGTAAGCGTCGTTTAAATATGACTATAAGGATATGAGCGAAACAGGGCTAAGCTTCTCTGAATATCGCACAGATCATGGTCAATGATGTCTAGAACAGGTGAAACCAGCATTATTCACTCCTGTACTAATAGTGCCTGCTCTGAAGGGTAAAACGACCACTGCCAGCAGTAGAACACGCAATCATGTACACAATCACCTAACACTATGGTAGCCAAGATGTACCTACGGCAGGTGTGTAATGTGACAGGTTCAAACACAAATGTGCGGAGTCCAGGAAACAGTATACACAGACAAGTACACAATGAAAGGTGTATTCTGCCTGTCACTCACTCTCTGTCGGATATATATATACATATATATATATATATAAATAAATAAATATAAATACATGTATCTATACAAGTATATATACATATATATATACATATATATATATATATATATATATATATATATATATAAAATACAGATAGAAAGGGTGATAGAGAGATATATGTTGATATATACAGATTCACCGATATCTGCAAATATATAGATAGGTCAACGACATGTACACAACCATGGAGGTACAAATAAATAGGATACTGCCAACTATGGAATGTGTCACATACCGACACGCATAACCACGAGGCTGAAAGACTGAAAGAAAACAGTACCGGAACACTAGCACCACAAGTAATATTATCACGATATTAAGGGACATTTAGTTACTACTGCCGGTGTTGCGGTCCACGTAGGTACTGTGTTCAACTGTGTTTGTGATTGCCGTAGTCTGTGTATGTGTGTGTTGAGGGTGCTATGTGCGTTTCCGTGTGACTGTAATGTGTGCGTGTGTGTGTGTCTGCATCATGTGTCTGTTAGTGCTAACTTGGAGGTAGATCATTACGGTAGGTGTGGTTATAGCTAGCTGTAGGCATACGGTTACCACCTATCCCACATTAGTAGGGACAGCCCCTCCCTGGGCAGTTGTGTCCTGACATAAAACATTAAAAAGGGCAAATGTCCGAGATTGTAGGACATAATTATGTCCCATATATTATGTAATAGTTGCATTAAATAGTTATGCCTGTATGTAAGAAACATAAATGATACATGAAATATGATAAGTAGCCAAAGTCCTACAAGAATAAGTATGTATTCAGGATAAAAGTATGTGCTATCCTGTGTACTGACAGTGAGTATGTGTCGGCCTGTAAACACCGATGTGTGTCCCGCAAATGTCCCACTATGGCCATTTGAAAAGGTGGCAACCCATGCCAAAGAGGTTCAGTTACCAACACAACTGCAATGAGTGCAAATATCCGGGATAGAAATACCCGGGACAGCTGTCATTTAGTAACATTCCTTTACATATCGCTGTATTTCTGGAGGTATGGAAGTATCAACCTCACCTGCATACTATATAGAAACCAATTAACAATGGCCCAATGTATATGCCTGTAACAAAATTCTACTAACTGATAGGTCTTTAATTAGGGAAGGAGCCCACACACATATATGGAATATGTAGAAATGCAAACCCCACAAACCTGTATATGCTACGTACACCCACTTACATCCCCCACACACAAAACTATAGCAATACAGACTGAAATAACAGCACAAACATCCACTCACTCAATTACATCTGCAGAAGAATTAACATATCTTGTGAGAGACATATTTTTAAAGGCTCCATGTGAAATCGTAGCCGTTGTATAATGGAACAAACGGCAATGTTACAGGCTTTGTTTGCAATAGTCCCTTATCAGATGGTTGAGATGACAGGTACACTCACATGTAGAACCACATACTCCAGCCTTCACACACAATCCACGGGGGACATGAATCCAAAATATCCGTGTCTCTACACATAGCAGTTGCAATTACACACAACAAAACACATACAGGCCGTCTCCCCGAAGGTAGGGCAAATGGGCAACGCCCAAGTGGAGAATTCAATTATACCCCACTGTTGCCATGTAATTGGCGAATGGAGTAGCTGCACAGCTGATGTGCATGTAATAATTTACTCAGGAACACCAACTGGCGGCAGGAAACCACATGTTACAAGTATTGACGTATATAAGGATGACTTGCCAGACATTCAAACCGTATGCTCATACCATAGAACTGTTTAAACAGTGTAAGAGAGATAGTTACGAAAGTTCGGAATGCTAACAAGGTATGTAGAACACTCAGTATGTTAGTGTATGTATAGCCTGTTTTGTATTTAATTAAAAGTGTCTGCAATGCATAAAGTGGGAAAAGGTATTACGTAGTGATGTCTTACTGAGCATAGTAACACTTGTAGAAATTCTGTGTCCTGCAGTGGGCCACAAGGTAAACGTCACAGACACCACAAGGGATGCTACATGAGGGCTTTAAACAGGACAATTCCATACCACCCACCATCAGTGGTAGGGTATGTCCAACAAATACGTGCCATAGCAGGGGATAGTATATGCTGATATACTTTCACAGTAGGCATGTGTATGGGCATATAACGACAATGACATGCCTAAGGTGGTCCTGCTGTGCAAGTATGCTTTGCATTATGGGATAATATGTAAAATATGTGTAATGTACAGTATTGTAGGTAGATATGTCAGATATTCTACACAGCATAACAGTCATATCATGCATACCAAAGGTATTGTCTATTGGCATGTACAATATACAATAACAGGATACATATAGCTTGTAGTCACAGGACACTGTAACAGCATGATAGCTAATCAAAATGGAAGAGCTACTCAATTAACCATGCACAAAGTACATGTAATAGCTTCACAGGTTCATAGTGGGGTACTATGCTGTCTGGCAAGTCTATGTGTAAGCCCAACCACAGTGTTTACACCAGAGGCACCTCTCTAGGGTAGTGTCCTGTCTGTGAACAGCAGAGCCATGTGTTACCTGCAACTCTGCACAGTACAGCCACTGCAGTGATCCCTGGAATACATGTGTGTCTCCCATCCACCAAGTGAGGTATCACATGAACAGTGCTACTGAGTGTCCCTGCATGATGTACATAGGAATCATGTTCCAAAGCATGGTGAGTGTCTGGTTTGGGAATGTAACCCTCAAGCACATCCCACTCCTCGTTGTGTGTGTGCACATATCCATGTGCAAGTTGCTCTCAGTGGCTTTTGCTTATGTCGCTTATGTGGAGTATATCCATGAATATTGTTGTGGACACGGGCCCTGTATGTTCAGCAGAGGTCACCCCTGAGTATGCAGTATGCAAATGTGTACAGTCATGGTGTCAGTAGTTCTGCAGCATACGTCAACCTTCGGAGCTCAATAATCCTCATGACGTGTTAATGTTGTGGTATGTAAAGCTGTAGCTGTTCTGTAAGGTACACCCTAAATGGGGTGTTGTACCCTTGAATGTGTGTATACGTCAGGAGTTCAGCAGTACAATGGGTGCCTATGTTCCAGCCACAAACCCAGTACAGATAAAGGTGGCCATGTAGAAGGATATCCATACCACATTGGCAATATGGTTATCAAAGGAGTGGGTGCTACATACGTGTGTACTACGATCAAGTACAATGTGACATGTATGTAGGGGACTACCACCTATATGAAAGTCAGTGGGTGATTGGTGTAATGCAACGGGGATGTTCATGCACCTTGTGTCATGCAGCTTGAGGCCATGATATTGATATCAGGTATCCGTCATAGTGACACCCTTATGGAGGGAGTCAGTATCAGCTGGTGGATCAATCATGGCACTTTGTATGCAGTTGTCTGGAAAGTTAGTCAGGGAAAGTCCCTCTGTGCTAGCCTGTACCTCAGGGAAGCATATACCGAACATGAGGGGCCCTATGACTGATGACTGTGGTATGCCAAGTGTAACTGAAATACAGTAGGTACTATGGTATGCTACCCTCATTGTGTGGGTCCTGTCTGTGAGCCACTTTGCATAACATCCTGAGACATAGGGGTCGATGTGCAGGTGGATGTGTATGTTGTCAATACCAGAATGGAGAACGGTGCTGAAAGCCAATGAGAGGACAATGTAGGCTGTGTGAACCCCCTTACTGTCATCAACTACCCTGGTAACTGTATCAAAGGAGTCCACCAGGTGTAGGAGCCATGCTCTGGCCCTAACAAGTCCAACCTGGGTGGCATCAAAGGACTGGAGCCCACCAATGTCTGTGTGAATGATTTCCATGATGATGTGCTCCATAGCCTTGCAGAACAGTCCAGTCAGGCGTATAGGGCAATAGTCCCTCTGGTTCATTGTGGCGCCACCTGTGTGGAGTGTGATAACTGTTGCTGTGTGCCATTCAGGGGCCACAATGTCTGATACAAGGCTATTACTGAATCTGGTGGCCAAGTGGGGAGACATGTTCAGAGGTTTGTGTAAATCACAGCCTGGGATGTTGGACAGTCACATGGAGTCAGTGTTCCAGGCCTTAGAGAGTGCAGGTTTGTACTGTGTAGTTGTGACCGCAGGGACACCGCAATGTTCCTGCATGGATTGTGGCCCTGTAGGGAGTGAGAGGGTGTAATGTTAGCATTGAACCCATCCGCCAGGATGTTGCCAACATCATTCGGTTCTGTAATGTTCCTGAGTAACTGTCGTATGTAAGAGCAGATGTGGGTATTGCCATTGACTACTGACATACCTCCATAATGCCTTGTGGTGCACCCTAGAATGTGTCACAGTAATGTTTACGTAGCTAAGTTCGGAGTATGTGATAAGGGATCCCATAGCCATACTGCGGCTGAACAGTGAGCTACCCCACCCATGGGATTGTACTCCACTTTGCAACAGCCTCCACCTTTTGTTGTACATTATGTCCATGGAACTGTACCCCCAGAATGGCGTCCATTATCTGGTGGGTACCATCATGGCTCTGTTTGGAATAGCATGATCCATGCAGTCGTGTAAGTGCTAATGAAGTGTACTGGGGTATGTTTCAGCATTTGTATGTGCATTGTCCATCTGCACGGGTATCATGACATTTACTACTGCTGTCATAAGATGTCTGTAGTAGGCATTGTAGTAATCTTGTACTGTGTATGCTGTGAAGGGTGTGATGCCGGGATGTGGATAACAAGGAACTCCCAGATATGCTCAGAACTAGTTCAAAATGATGTGAAGATTACTGATCCTACAGACATTGCCAACATACTGGCTGACAGGTTCAGTGCAAACTTCTCCCCCCCCCAAAAAAGGAGAGATATCTATACCAAGCGATTGCAGCCCCCCAAACATCTCCAACGCCCAAGTGAGAACTGCTCTCCAAAGCAAAACACAGCATCCATGGGACCTGATGGTGTCCCCGGCTGTGTGCTCCAATGAACTCAACGAGAATTAAACCCACAGCTAGGACAGCTGTTTAATCATAGTCTTACCTCTGGATACGCACCCAGGAGTGGCGCACTGCAACTGTGGTCCCACTTCACAAAGGTGCCTCCACCGACCCTGGAAATTACCGCCCATTAGCTTGACAAGCCTTATCTGCAAAGCCATGGAGAGGATCATAATGGACCTCATAAATAAAGACATAGGGAATTTGCAGACTTTGGATCCATCCCAGTTTGGCTTTGTCAAAGGCAGATCATGCCTTCTAAACTTGGTTGACTTTTCAAACAGTCACCAAAGCCATTGATGAGGGAAAGGCAGTCCATACAGCCTACCTCGATCTGGCGAAGGCCTTTGATACAATACCCCACTGGGTATCATTGAAAACTCATCAGCTTAAATGTTAATCCATACATCACAAGATGGGTTGCAAACTGGCTGAGTGACAGAACCCACAGGGTCAGAGTTGCTGGCGCCATGTCAGACTCAAAGCCTGTCACAAGTGGTGTACCACAGGGCTCAGTCCTGGCCCACTCTTGTTTGGCATCTACTTTTCAAGTACAAGCAAACACAGGAGGGTTATGGCTGACAAAGTTTGCAGATGACTGCAAACTGGCCATAGTAGAAAACACATCTGACACAGATATCCTTCAGAAGGGTCTCACAGAAACGGATAACTGGTGCCAGAGCCATGGCCTAAAGTTAAATGCCAAAAATGCATAGTCATACCCTTCGGGAAAAACAAGGTTACCCCTAGCTACCAAATAGGTGGCAATCCACTGAGTACAGAAGAAGTTATCAGGGACCTGGGGACCCAGGTTGATAGTAGTCTGTCATTCGACACCCATGTAGCTAAAGTAGTTAGGAAGACCTTCTACATTGCCCACCTTATCATGAAGGGATTCTCATCTAGATCAAGGGAGGTCATAGTCTCCCTATACTCATCACTCATCAGACCAATGATTGAGTACAATGCCCCATTCGAATGTATCTGACCCGACACTTGCAGCAGCTGGAGAGGCCACAAAGTTCCTCACCAAAAGGATAAAGGGTCTCAAACATCTGTCCTATGCTGCCCGACTGAAAGAACTCCAGCTCTATTCAGTCGCCAGCTTGCTCAGAGGTGACCTTTGCCTAACATACAAGGCCATGTCAAACCCAGATTTGATGAATATGCTTCACCTCAAAAATCTAGATCCGTCAGAGCCACAAGGGCGGAGACGAAACCTCGACACGGCTATTAATAGGACGCTGGAGGGATAGATTCATCACCCAAAGACTCCTATGCTGTGGAATAAAATCCGTATATGTGAGGCAGAGCACCTCGCTGGCCTTGTTCAAGAGAAATCTTGACCAATGGATGGGAGATCGCAGATATACCCCAGGGATTACCTCAGTGTCACTGCTCAACAGAGGCACAGCAAAATAATGGGTATAGTTCCCCATACTAAAGGGGTGGCGTAAGCCACAAAACTATGGGCTAGGCTTGTAAATGCCCTCGGGCAGATAGCCTAGTATGAACCTATGAACCTATGAACCTATAAGGGTGATTAGCATATGTTCGGAAACCACCAACGAGGGGATAACCCCAGGTGTTGGCCACCAGTCACATGTTGGTAGTGTCCATGTCTAGGATATTGTTGGTCTTGGAGGTGATATGTATGGATTAATCCAGCCGAGTAGAGGTTATGAATCCCGGACAGTGTTGGCCTAATGTGTCGGTACATGAGTGGCTATCCCAGTTAAGTGTGGGATAGTGTCAGTCTCACATCAGTAGTACCTGTCTGAACCCTACTGTCCAGTACACCAAGAAATGAGGGCTGGTAACCTTTGGGTATGTTGTTGAATCCATAGCATGTTACAATGTGTATAGCAGTTCTGGCCACAGTTAGTTGCACGTGGATCACCACTGATGAATTGTGCTTAATAACTAGCCAGGAGGTGTGTACAGCATAGTGGAATATGGGAACACCTCAGCCGTGGGTGTTCCGGTCCATGTTACATGACTGAAAGGTGTGGTCTGCATATACATGACTGAAAGGTGTGGTCTGCGTATAACCTGTCAGTGCAGCTGTGCTCTGCGGAGCCTAGAGGCAGGTCCCAGTCACTGCAGAGATATTGAAGTGGTCCATTATAAGGAGTGCCTTGCCTGTGTGCATCAGAGATGAAGATGTCAAGCATCGAGTCACATGACCCCATGTTTTGCTTGCCTGTTCCCGTTCTGGTGATGAATGTTATTGGAAACTGTGCAAGACAGGCAGTATAGGAGCAGCAAGAGCCTTACATGTTATCTGTACTCCCAGGGCTGACAGGTGTAGGTCATCTGTGCCAAAGCATCGTGGTTTGTTGACCATGTCAGTCAAAGCGGACAGATACTGGATGCCTGTGGAATGACAGCAGAAGCATAGGCAACTGTTGAAATGAAACAGTCAGTCATTGTACAGTGGTATCAAGTGTGGATGAATGCATAATGCTCCCCAAGGTTTGGCCGATACTTCAGGGCTACAAGACCGGTGAGCTATTGCAAGTCCCTGCACATGTAGTCTGTGAAGTTGCATCTCAGGGCAGTCACACTAACATGGAGAATTACAGTCAAATTGTACCTGGTGAGGTCTGGCATGGGTGCATAGGTTATGTTGCAGAACCAGTTACCCGACAGCTGGATGTACGTGACTATCGCCTTGTGTAGCCTGCTGAGTGGGGCATCAGTGTGACCGCCTACAGAGTTACCTATGACTGGTGTGTTGTGTATGTTAAAACACCCTATTGGCTGTATGTGATAGGCACACATGAGTCTGTGGGCTATAAGTTATTGTTGTTGTGCTTGGTGATGGGGGCTGCTTTTGCTGCCTACACAGAGTATGGGGAGGTTCTGCAAAAGTTGTACTCATACTATGTGTGGCCTGTTATGGTGGAGATCTTGTGAAACTATGTGATGAGTGGGGTGTGTTGCAAATGTTACATGTCCCCACATGACTGTCAGGTTCAGTCTGGGTTGGTGAGAGCATTACCCCCAGCATGGCTACATATGTGCATCTCCTACAGGCTATAGTGTCATATGTTTAGAGGTTAGCATTGACTGTGTACATGAGACAATTGCTCTATCGCCACATGTACGCCACATTCATCATATAGACAGGTAATAGCACTGCTACGTGACAGTTGGATATGCCTGTATATTCAACCATGTCTCACAAGATATGTGAGGTACGTGTGTACATCAGCTGTTGTACTGGAAGCAAGCTGGAAATGTAAGGACAGGCAGTGTACTTGTGAGAAATGGTTTGGAATGGGTGCTATATTAATTAGTAGTTCATGAAGTGCTCACAAATTCTGAACAAGTGCTAAGCATGAAAAT
This sequence comes from Protopterus annectens, assembly GCF_019279795.1. Lineage (NCBI taxonomy): Eukaryota > Metazoa > Chordata > Ceratodontiformes > Protopteridae > Protopterus > Protopterus annectens. The sequence continues at coordinate 845,640,663 of NC_056734.1, forward strand.
GCAATACAGATAGGGTGTTGGATAATATCAACCCACAAGTGGTGACGGCAGTCATAATTGGAGGCACTGCACTATTACCCTTCTGAGTATGGTCTTCAAGTCCATGAACCTTTATCAATGTAGATGTTAGCAGTACAGACGTAGATGGCAGTACTTATGTTTGACTACATGTACCTTCATATATCACAGGAGTGTTCTACCAGTGGCCTGTTGACAGAATCAACACTTCAAAAGGTGTCAGAGTGACATGTGCATATCACACCAGTGGCAACTACAGTAAAACAGGGTTAATGTGTTGTACTCCCCCCTCATTGTAACCCATACCACACAGACAAATGTGAGGCATCTGTGTATGTAAGGATGCGAATGGCCATGACCTATGAGCAATAACTGTCTCAGTGTTGTGGACAACATACAGAATGGGGTTTGTGGGTGAGGTGTGTGACATATTTGCACAATCTGACAGATGATATTAGCATTGTCACCGCTAGGTAAATATCCCTGTACCCATTAACTACCACCTAGGCTGCGGTCAACATTATGGACACTGTGAAAGGGATGGTGCTGTGCAGTTCACCTCCCTGAGTTGGTGACATCTCCAGGCCTATTAGGTAGTCATATGAGGCACCCATGTCATGACAGGGTGCCATCCATGAGCATGGAGATCATTGGACAGGCATACTCAGCACTCGCGTGACCAATATTGAATCACATATCACCTTTAAGGGGTATTGGCCATATGTGGATGGGTGATACCAGCCTTCACAATCCTCACCTCCACTATGCAGCATGCTGGCTACCTTGCATAAAGACATGTGCTACACTATGATGTTGGACATGCTACACATACATATCCTGATCTGAAAGACATATGTCATGGACAGCCACCATCCTACCACTAGGATCGCCACATGCTGGACAGATCCCTATGCCATACATGTGACATACTCCCGTCATACCATGCAACCCTGTCAATCAAAGCTGCACATGTCATCTCTGTCATACATGGTGTGATGACCTCATGGTAGATGTATTATCAACTGTCTGTATCAGTAATGTGGCACTGATGCACCTCGCAGTAGCAAAATGGCTGTAGGATACAGCTAGGAAACCTTGTCTGTACATGCTATAGTTGATAACCATCCCTGCGAATGACGTCCGGCTAGCCATTGTCCCATGTCTATCACATGTGCAACACAGACGATCCGTGGCAGGATGTTGAACTGCTGTACAGTGCCGTGTAGATGTATATGGCAAAACACATGCATGTAAAGGTTTCCATGCGTATGTGTGCATTGTCACTGCTCAAGTCCATTAAGGCAGTGTATATGTTGATATGTGACATATACAAAGCATCAAGGTCAACAGCATTACTGTGGACACATCCATGCATGTGCTGATAGGTAAGAACACCAGTGCAAGCAAACAGACATGCCCACATCAAGACAGCATTCACATGGAGTATGAACAATGTAATGAGGTGACACACATATATGGTGATGATATCCAATGCATAACGGGTGTTACATGTGTGTGACACAAACATGTCAGTCATGTCAGTGTCATGATGATTTGCAAAGATAACTGTGCAGATGTACTAGATTTAATACAAATGTATGTGCAGCAGTATCTCTGTACATCTCTGTTATACTGTGACCTGTCACCATCATTATGTCTTACAGATAATGCCTCATTCACGCCTGCCAGCGTACAGCCACAAGGAGGATGATGTCCTCATCCCGTACCTCCATGAGAACTCTGAGGTGTTGTTCAGCCATGTGCCACAGCATGCCCAGCAACGTGATGACCTGTGGCAGGACCTTCGCAGGAGGGTTAATGATGTGGGTGGCCATAACCTAACCTACCAGCAGGTGCGGAGACACTGCACAGACTTGATACGACATGCGAAACAGCGTGCCACTGCAATTGCCAGGGAACAAAGTGGAACAGCTGGTGGGCCACCAATCCAGCCCCCACTCACACCCACCGAGGAGCCACTGGCCAGTCTGGGGACACCCTCAGAACAGCATCCACAAACACTAGCTGCCATTGTGGAGGTGGGTGTCTCCCACCCAATGAGTCTGGAGTTGCCTGGTAAGTCAGTTCTGCACATATGACTATTATATCTCATTTAGTTACATGTGTCACTGTACATTATGTAATGTAACATCATATGCAAGGTATATTTACACACATGCTGCATACTACAGTATGCTACCCTGTGTATGCACACATGTGCATACTATATGCTATTGTACAGGTGAATGTGTTGACATGCACAGTGCACCCTGTGGCTATCATACAGTCATGGATAATGTTCAAACTGCTGTGTCACCCCTATACAGGTACCTCTGGACATCAGTCTATTGCAGGTGAGACTGTCATCAGTATCAGGCATGTTAAAGCATAGATCTATTCACCATGTGGCCAGTTAACACTTGCACACTTGATGTTTGGTCCAGTCACGATATACAGGTCGCATCTCCCATCATTCACACTGGCTACCCATGTGCAATATATACAAACAAAATGATACACCGACATGAAACCACAGTATCTGTCATTGCTACATGGGTGGACAGTTGTGCATACAATGGTGGAGGTGTTGTACAATGTAGGCATATGTACTATACATTGGAACAACACATGTATGGTACATAAACAGTACCACACAGTGAGCTGGGATATGGGCAGCCCACATGAGTCACCATTGTGTTATATGCCCCTGCAATGGGTGCACACATTGTGATGTGCCATCTGACATGTCCCAGACATGTAATGTTCTGGCTGCAATATTGTCACACTATCCCATAACACATACCCCACATACCAAACATACAACCCGTTGTCTGCATAGCCCTGTGGATGGTGACATAGCTGACATCTATGGGTGTATGTCATATGGGACAACACAGACATGTGAGATAGATGGCCATCACAAACATTTGGCCAACACATGTTCACACATGGCCATGGGGGATGGCCAGAGACATGTAGCCACACAGTAGATGTGATGTGTATACACCCTGTTGCACATTGTCCACACATGGTCCAATTATAGCCTTAGTTGACTGATTATACAGTTGATGTGGTACACTGGTCATCCTAAAAGCCTGTGCACAGCTAGTGGAGGTGTCACTTAAGTCTACCATATAAGATGTGTTGAACATCACGGCTGTGTCATAGCATGACATTAGTCACCTGTACAGCTTCCACAGACATTGACACTACATCAGGCCACAGATACTGTACATTTCCCTTGCTGCTGTGGGACATCACCATTAGCTGTGCACCTCGTGTGTGTGGTACATCAATGTCATGTGGGACATGGTGAATTGACAAGTCTGCCATGTGTGGACATGGTTGCCAGGCATTTAAGACTCTGTAGTAGTTGTGCAGGGGTGTCATCTGTAGGTCTTCCAGTGACCTGTCACATGACAAAGCATGGTTTGATGTGTATACACCTCAGCATCGTGGGTCACAATCCACAGTTATGTCATGGGTATGCATGCAGTTATGGCTATGCAATGTGTGCATATTACGCACTGTATAGCAATATAGACACCTCATGATGCCATGCAATGGTACAGTGTCTGTACTTCACACTGTATAGCAATGTAGACAGCTCACACTATCCTTCCATGCTCATGCACATTTGCTAAACATGCATTCTATCTGTAGGGCATACAGACAACACTGCAATGTGATGCCCATTACAATGCTGTACATGTGTGAGGACACCATTGTGTCAGACATGTATGAATGTTAATGCACACGTCAGCAGATTACATGTCAAGGTCACTTCAGCCATGTGTACTGTTAACCTGTTATGGTCCACATGGTATATCACGGGGATGCATGCTTACTACCATGATTGTATGAACTGCATGGCTACTGATATGACACCTGCTTGCTGTTGTGTGCAACCCAGGGAGGTATGCTAACTAACACTATTAATGTCTGAGCTGCATGCCGTCTGTTGTATCACATGCCTGCTGCATGCCGTCTGTCAAATCACATGCATGGTGTGTCTGTGTGTGTGTGTGTGTGTGTGTGTCTGTGTGTCTGTGTGTGTCTGTGTGTGTGTGTGTGTGTGTGTCTATTGTAATTTAGAGTCTTTCTTTGCATTCACAGGTGATGTAGGTGCGTTACAATCCTGCGTTCCATCTGATGTTAATGCCCACACAGATACTAGCAGTGATGAACATATGCATGAGGTACAGGCAGGGTTGTCAGGGGCTGAATCTGTGCCAATGGTTGCCATCCCAGCTATGTCCCCTTCTTCCCCACACACAGTTCTGTTGCCAACACATACCGCATCACCAGTGGCCATAGAGGAAGGACAGTCAGCATCTGTTAGCATGGAACAGGAACGTGTGGTGGCTACAGAAGGTGTGTCTCCACACCACGGTGTCAGTGTAATGACTGCAGATATGCCACACAGGCATGTGGCCAGTGCTGCTTGTAGGAGGACCTCTAGCAGACGCACCTGCAGGACAGAGCACAACAGCTGGTGTCACCAGACACATGTTCCAGACTGTAATGGCGGCACAGGCACATGCTGAACGACAGAACAATGAAGGGCAGAGGCTGCAGAGGGCTTCTATCCATACTCTAAATGACAACATCCAGGCATTGGCAAATACTCAACAGCAGATTGCTGATATTCTGGACAGGCGATTGGGTGACATGGTCGGAATCCTTGACTGTGGCATGGCAATCAGCGAGGGTGAGCTGTCTGTGCTGGAACGTCTGGTAGGAGTGAGGCATAGGCCATGTGGACGTAGGCCAGCTACACCACCTAGTGCAGGTCAACGTGAGCGTGCCACCTCACATGCCCGCTCCCATAGTGCCGGTAGCAGTAGCAGTTCAGCTGGTGCTGCGCTGTCCACACCAGGATGCAGCAGGACACATCGACGTGGCCCTGGACGTTCCCAGCGGGGACACGGTTCCAGTGGACATGTGTCATCGGACAGTAGCCAATCTGTACCTCCGCCTGGTATTGCCGGTGCAACCCCTGGCAGGCACAGGTCATGTGGCCATGGCCGGATACAGTGAGCTGTACATCCTGGTCTGTACAATCTGGAGCTGTCAATAATACCCCTGTGTAGGCCTCACAAAAGGCAGAACTGTGTGCACACATACACGCACACAGCAAAAACATCTGTAGGGCACCGCAACACCCACATGCATAATGACCATACATGTCCAATCAGATCACTGGCCCTTACCCACACACATGATGTCATCCATTGGTGCAGCCTATGCCCCTGGCAAACATTATCACCCTATGCATATGATGAAGCCTGTGCCGCATCCCTGTCATCCACACCATCTGTGCAGGGACATGCTCAAATGGTCTGATGCACAGGGTGAACAGAATAGTGAGAGAAGTGTATATTACATTAGTTGTGTACTGTTGACATGCATCAGACGTACCATGTAGTACATGTTTATCATGCATTGTTATATGTTCACAGTATGTGTCTTGGTAACAACAGTAACAGCATGTTGGTAATGATGCCCTGGTTCCCTCATTATGGTCTACTTGCATGTGCCAACAAGTAGCAGTGTTTGCATTTTCCCATGTGTAAATGTGGAGTACTCACAGGCATGTATGGCAATATCAGCATGCTATATGTAGCCTCAACCTGACTGTTGGAAAGGCTAACATACCACAGATGTCCACACATCTACTGATCCAAAAGCATGTGGGCTGTTTAATAGGCTACAGTCGTTAGAGACGTGACATCCATACCAGGTCACATCACAGGTATGTTGACATGGTGCAGGGGGTGTACACAGTGGTCCGACCGATGATACCATTAGAAGCCACTTGATAGCATGAGGCCTCACTGTGTAGCAGTAATACCCTGTCACATTACAGGAACATACCCACACTCACGGGGTCAACAACACTATAACTCACACTCCATAGTGTTGAGGTGAGGACCCCTGCCTATGTGGTTATCACCCTCATAGTACTGTGCACCCACACAACGCGACACAGAGAATGAAAAAGTATAGGTAGCCAGTAAGGCTGAGACCGATGTCATCAATAGGGTAGTAGACTGCATCACCATTGAGGGGTTAGGGATCCTGTCTGTTCTGTATGGTAGCATACACCCTCACTCCATGCACCAGACAGTCATACATACATTTACACACACACACACACACACACACACACACACACACACACACACACACACACACACACACACACACACACACACACACACACACACTGTGGAGTCCACACACCACCCATGTCTACATCATGCTTTCCACACTGCAGTATGTACAGATCTCTACAACAGTGTACAGGGGTGTGTAACAATTGGGATGTATTCCCCACCATATGTGGCATATATGGTCACACAAGCAAACACACATGGCAGTACTGTGAATGATACACCAGCTATATGATGATATGTCTGACAGACATGCAGCAGTATTGGCCGCATTATGTGTACCAACGCTACCTCCGGCAATTGTGCTGCTATACGCACACGGGAGGATGTAAGTGTTACAGGTGTCAAGTGACTTACAGTCACTAACACCCGACCGCTGTGTAGGTTTTATGTCTTCACCGTCAAGTAATAGTAACATAGCGTACTGTTTGCACATGTAATGGTAGGATGGCGTGTGACACACCTGTGAGCCGTCCCCGGCAAACATCCATCTGCAAAGGTGGATCACCACTTTATGTACACACACCCATTCATACCTGATGTACATCGTACTGTACATACCGTACTGTCAGTATTTCACCATATACAGGTGTCAGTGATGGGGCTGCATTGTAACTGCATGTTGTAGTTAGGCACAGATGAATTACATACATCAGCTACTGCACATGCATGGTAGCTGCATGCACACCACTACATGTACATGTGTGTTGGTCCTACATGCCTGTCATGTAGCCATGTTTGTATGCATTGCAATTGGTGGACATGTGTGATGACATACATAACACATGGACTGTTGTATGATATGATGGGTGTCATGGGTAACTAGTACAGAGGGAATGTGTCCTTGGTCAACATTGCTACCTCATGTACTGTTAGCATTCAACAGCCATGGACCTACCTTCTATTTGCATGCATATGATTGCTGTAGCCACTTGTCTGCATGGAGGACAGAAAAAGCTATGCTATGTACATATGTGTTTTGTGTGTGTGTGTGTGTGTGTGTGTGTGTGTGTGTGTGTGTGTGTGTGTGGTCCATGCACATATCCACTGTGATTACATGTATGTCATATCCAAACATGTGTGTTCTTTGGTGTACAGCGACAGTCATCTGTCACAGCTGTGTAAGACCCAGGGCCCCTGTTATGTGTAGAGCCGACCTGGTTATGTACAGTGGTATCATTGCATTGCATAACACATGATGGAACCCTGTCAGTACATGTGTAGTCTGCACAGTTGCTGTAGACCTATGTACAGTCCACTGGTCATGATTCACACGGTGTTGTGGTAATGTATGGCTGTGTGTTGCTGGTCCAATGACATGGTGATGTCTGAGGGCTACATAGTAGACTGCGGTGTTTACCTGTGTGATCTGCACCTGAGACATCTGTGATGGCACTTGAGTGTGTACTGGTCAGTACATGTGAGTGGCCTTCATGTACGTGGGGACAGTAACACCAAACTGTGCCCTTCCGTGTTTAGAATCTGTGTGCATGCAAGACGGCCCTTTGCAACTGCTAAGTGTGTGAGCATGCCCAGTATGCCGTTGTGTAGATGGACACACAGTACATTCCAAACTGTGCCCTTCCATGTTTAGAATCTGTGTGCATGCAAGACGGCCCTTTGCAACTGCTAAGTGTGTGAGCATGCCCAGTACGCTGTTGTGTAGATGGACACACAGTACATTCCAAACTGTGCCCTTCTGTGTTTAGAATCTGTGTGAATGCAAGACAGCCCTCTGCAACTGCTAAGTGTGTGAGCATGCCAGTACGCCGTTGTGTAGATGGACACATAGTACATTCCAAACGGACATGTGATACTAAGTGTGTGAGCATGCCCAGTGACACCTTGTGTCAGTGATGTGCCTCTGTGTATGGGCATGGCCATTGACATCCTGTATAGCGATGGTGGTCATCCAGGTAACAGATGTCCATTCTCCACGTCAGGATGGATGCCTACATTGAACACACTGGTTGACTGTCTTGAAGGGTGTACTGTCTGTGGTGTGTCTCGTATCTATGTAGTGTTGTAATAGTGCTCCGTAGATGGGCAGTCGTCCCGCTCACACTACTGCCGTGTGTTTGCCTACTTCTACCTTGGGACAGTACTATGCCTTTAGACTGCTCACTCTCTATGCATTCCCTATCAGCGTCTTTGCCTTTGTGGATGACGTCATCCACCTAGAAGTATGCCTCTGGGAGTGCTGTGTTCCAGTAATCTCGGTAGCACATTCTGTAACTGCATAATGCTGTAGTGTGATAAAGTAGTTAGGTGTATGTTCGACTCCAGGCCCTGCCAAGTGTGTGTGTGTTTCCAGCTGCCTGGGGACAGAGTAATGCTTTTAGATGGCTCACTCCACATACATTCCCTATCGGCGTCTTTGCCTTTGCGGATGATGTCATCCACCTAGAAGTAAGCCTCTGGGAGTGCTGTGTGCCAGTAATCTTGGTAGCGCGTTCTGTAACTGCGTAATGCTGTAGTGTGATAAGGTAGTTAGGTGTATGTTCGACTCCCAGCCTTGCCAAGTGTGTGCCTGTGTGTGTGTGTGTTTCCAGCTCCCGGGGGACAGAGTAATGCTTTTAGATGGCTCACTCCACATACATTCCCTATCAGCATCTTTGCCTTTGTGGATGATGTCATCCACCTAGAAGTATGCCTTTGGGAGCGCTGTGTTCCAGTAATCTCGGTAGCGCATTCTATAACTGCGTAATGATGTAGTGTGATAAGGTAGTTAGGTGTATGTTCAACTCCCAGCCCTGCCAAGAGTGTGTGTGTGTGTGTGTGTGTGTGTGTGTGTGTGTGTGTGTGTGTGTGTGTGTGTGTGTGTGTGTGTGTGTGTTTCCAGCTGCCTGAGAATGGAGTAATGCTTTTAGACAGCTCACTCCACATACATTCCCCATCGGCGTCTTTGCCTTTGCGGATGATGTCATCCACCTAGAATTATGCCTCTGGGACTGCTGTGTTCCAGTAATCTCGGTAGCACATTCTGTAACTGCATAATGCTGTAGTGTAATAAGATAGCTAGGTGTATGTTTGACTCCAAGCCCTGCCAAGTGTGTGCCTCTTTGTGTGTTTCCAGATGCCTGGGGACAAAGTAATGCTTTTAGATGGCTCACTCCACATGCATTCCCTATCGGAGTCTTTGTCTTTGCGGATGATGTCATCCACCTAGAAGTATGCCTCTGGGAGTGCTGTGTTCCAGTAATCTCGATAGCGCGTTCTGTAAATGCGTAGTGTGATAAGGTAGTTAGGTGTATGTTCAACTCCCAGCCCTGCCAAGTGTGTGTGTTTCCAGCTGCCTGGGGACAGAGTAATGCTTTTAGATGGCTCACTCCACATACATTCCCTATCAGTGTCTTTGCCTTTGCGGATGATGTCATCCACCTAGAAGTATGCCTCTGGGAGTGCTATGTACCAGTAATCTCGATAGCGCGTTCTGTTACTGCATAATGCTGTAGTGTGGTAGACTAGACAGGTAGGTTCTCGATTCCAAGGCATGGCAGGTGTGTGTGTTTGGCAGTTATACCGTATGTGTTGGTATCTGTGGGTGGTTAGCTGCGGGATGTGTTCAGTTTGTTTTGTTGATGACCTATATAGTGTCCACAGCCCACATATTCTGCCAAGACACTGGGTTGTCAACATATACATTCGCCAATAGGTCTGGTGAGTAACTGTCAGCAGCCCTACTCTTACCTTAGATACGGTCTGACCCGTGTCACGCAACATACACGTGCCTTGATAGTAACAACACTACATGATGCAGGTGGCACATGTAGTTTCCTTTTCATTCCTGTCTAATGCATTGCTGTCATGTGGTCCACTGTTGTGATATAAATGCCATATCTACATATGTGTATACATGTATATGTGTGTATGTATATCTATATATATATATATATATATATATATATATATATATATATATATATATATATATATATATATATATATATATATATATATATATATGTCCATGTATATATGTATACAAATAATATATATGATATATGTAGATGTAGAGGTAGACATAGATGTGAACATATGTCTGGGGACATCAGCGCTATTGAATGTTTGTGCCGGATGATCTGTACGTGATAACCTGGGATCTATGTATATCTGCCATGGCGTGGCGGTAATGCACATCGTCTGTAGTGTGCAGGGCCATGGGTTGTAGTCGTGTAGACACCGGTTATTTTGTTGCTGAGAAGACCATGGGACATCGAATATGGTGATGGTAAGGCACCTGTTGCCAGTTGTGTATGGATCTGAGTGACACTGAGCAGTGGTTAATAATTTGGAGGTTCGATGTGGGTCATATAACTATTCATTAGATGACTATACTATGCAGATGAGGTTGACTATGGTGTATCACATTTATCACCAGGGTGTGCTGCTGGTCCCTGGAGTGTATGTGTGTAGTCAGCCGGGTGCAGGTCTCGAATATAGTTGACAGCATGGGAGGGGGGTCAGGCATAATGTACATATATTGCAGAACTGTGCCTCGGGAGTGCTCCTGCCTTAGCACACCTAAGCTAGGGGTGTGTCTATACCTGCCTGGTGACATTGGGAGGGATGACAGCAGTGGTGGGGTAGTCAGGGTGTACAGGCTGCACAAACAGGTGTTGATCAGCACAATCAGCAGATGACATGGCCAGCCCACACATGAACAGTACGTTAATGCGAGCAAGCAGCATACACACAGGTTTCGTCCACACTCTACACCACCGGTGTATACCTGCATGGACATTTCATGACACAGTCCAACCAAATGACACGGGCTGCAGAAGGCAACATATACCAACATGTGCATGCGGCTGGGGCAGTGAGGATGTGTATGCTGCCGAACAACCCTTACTGGTGTGACATAAGACTTTATAGACCGAGGGTGACTTACCAGGGGCTACATGGGCTGGGGATGTTGAAGCACTATGGGGTGGACAAAGACCTCCTACAGCAGCTTGTTGACCTGTGCCTGCCATACCTGACACATCAAACAGGCCGAGGGAAACACATAACAGTGGATACCATGGGATGTGTCGGCCTAGGTGTACTAGCCACAGGTACCTCACACAGTACAACTGAGGATATCATGGATATCTCACAGGCATCTGCATCCAGAGTATTGCACCAGTTCACAGATGCCATGTCAACACATGCTAGTGAGCACGTACATGTCCTCAACACACGTGATTAGTGGACCAGCAATATGCATCTGTTCAACCACATGGATGACTACCCTGGGGTACTGGGTGCTATAGCCTGCACATGTAGCACCACCCGGAGAGCGGGGAAGGGCCTACAGTCACTGCAGGGGCATACCCTCCAACAGCTAGGCCATATGCGATGGCCAGCGCATGAGACTGAATGTGTGTGCTGTCTGCCTTGGAAGCTATGATGTGTCCAATATATGGCATCTGACACAGCTGTAGCACACCAGTGCTGATATGGCCATCCCCTACAGTCTCCTAGTGGGGGATGCTGGGTAAATACTGGTGTAGTGGCTGATGACACCCATCAGCAGTGCACACACACCCCTGAACACTCACACCATACTAAGGCGGATGCACAGGCAAGACATATACTTGTGCATGTGTTTGGGATGCTCGGTTCACAGTTCTGGTACTCGGACACATCCATTGGAGCTCTGCAGTATTCACAAGCTGCATGCATACAAGTTGTTATGGTATTTGCTATGCTACACAATGTTATCCTGCAGTAACAGTTGCAACAGGTACTGCATGGGGCAGGGCCACACAGCCCAACACCACTGCCAAGGCCTGTACAGGCACAGTGTGACTTGGTGAAGGAACTACCTGAGTAGGGCACAGTCGGCGAAAGCTTGTGCACAGTATGACCTGCCCTTGGCAAAGAGGCAGCACAAGGCATATGCACAGTAGGTACCCACGGATTTCCCCTCTCTGATCCGCACACAGTACAATGGATGCCAAACATAACAGTACCTGTGCTCGGCCGTGTATAGGAGGTGCACTGTGTGCATCCGACATAGGCAGCACACCAGCACCGTCCTCAAGTCCGGAACACACCCAGGGTATGTCTATTGACCTAACAAGTGGCAGTTGTATTAGAATGTGTAGTTACCCATTGCTATGGTATGTATGTGAGCATACAAGTGACTGTGGTGGCCAAATGTTAGGGCAGCAGACAGTACACATCCATAGTGGCACCATGACCTTTGTAGCACATATGGGGTATCCCTCCAACCAGCAATTTAGGTAGGTCCAAACACTGACATGGAGTACCCAGCATACCAGTACAGTAGTGGCAGATGTGTACAACTGTTGGCTGTGCCCCCGTCACACCTACACATGTGAGAGTCATGTGCACCACCCATGGTGCTGTGTAGGACTGTGGTTGTGGTTGCATATCCCCCCACACTATGCAGACATGTAGCAACTGTCAATGCCACATGACCATTAGCTACCCTGCAGACACAGCATGACACCTGTCTGTGTAGAATGGAGGGGTCAGCAACACAGTACTATCTGGACATGTGACACATGCAATACAGTTGACCATACTTTGCATGCTCACACACCTGATGGTATGATGGTATTGTTGGTCGACAACATGCGTAACAGTCATACTGGGCATGCTCACACACTGAAACACAGGACGGCCAGGCATGCATACATCAGTGGTCAGGACATATCTGCCAGTACATTGCTATACTGTTGGATGTCTGTGCTGTATGGTGTGTGTGTGGTCTATTGTCTGTACATATTCCATGGTCTATTGTTAATTCACATGAGCTATGTGCACAGGGTACTTCTACCATCACGTGTATAGGGCAGTTCTTTGTTTGTGGACAGGCTGACGCCTTTGGATACAGACAGGGTAAGGCACAGTCCAGCAGGTGGGAGCTGTTGTGTGTGGGTTTGCACACTGTTAAGCACTGCTGACCTCTGGTCACAGCACCTTATACACGTTTAGACTCCACATTTCTTTGGCAGTGCACTACTGGCATACTGGTAGACAAACACGCTTACACCCGCTCGCTCTCCAACATTTTCACTTACATTTGTCACTCACGCTGGGTGTGTGCGATCCCTTGTGATGCGTATTACATCGGACTACATGACTACAGTATTGGGTATGTGTAACCATTTTGTGAAGGCAGGCATTTGACTGTACGGACTCGGCGGCCTGTCCAGTGACATAATCATATTATCTGCGTGTTCCTCATATGATCTGCTCCCATCTGCCTGATACATGGGAACCAATACTCTGCAATGCTGACATGTGACTTGAGTTTGTTAACGCAGCTGTCTGCCGAGTCATGCTACCGCATACCTACTGCACATTGGCCACCTTTCAGATTGCATGACGGGAGCCTGTAGGAGTGACACCTTTCCCACTTTGCATGGGACAGTCCCTCATCACACATCTCATGTGACAATACCAGAACTCTCCAGCAATCGGGGACACATTTCTGCAGAATCAGGGACAGGTCAAGAAAAATCAGGGACACTTTTACAAAAGTAGTGCTATTAACTTGACACATTGACAGAATCAGAGCATATGACTTAATACACATATTCTGAAGTAACAGTTGTTTATAACTCTTACTTATTGTCATTAGTCAGTAAGTGTTATTCACCACTTTTCCTTCAACAGCCACTAATTTTAGGAGGGATTAAGAAGGACAGAGTTAGACTTTCAGTCAAACTCAGGGATGTACCTGACATTCAGGGACAGTTGAGTGGTATGTACAATACTCTAGCCATTGCAACTGTCCTGATTATGGGACCTTCTCATGTTGTAGGTGTCTGTACTGGTTGCTTGTTACAGGTCTTGTATACCTGACACGTTGATATGTCATATGTAGTAGCATAAGCAACTATACTGCTGCTAGACTACGCTTTGATTTGTTCCGATATGTATATTTCTGTACTATGCATGGCTGTAGGTATGTTCTGACCTGGTACATCTGACAGTTCTACAAGCAGGTTCCACTTTGGCCATTCAGACTGGTGGTGGCCCTATATACCCTATATGTAGAGCTATCACATGTGTCAAGGCAACACATATCCACAGCCAGTAGTAAACAGACGACGTCCATGGTTTGCATACGTTAAGGTTAATTATGTAGCATTATAATTGATAATAATGTTTCCTATTACATGTAGCTGTTACTGATACAACAAATTGATGTCTGACACCACTACACACACTATATAGCCTCCATTCCCGAACTCACAGGCCATGTGTCATAACTGTCATTTTGCAGGGCACAACTGCCCAGATGGGTGTGTCCCTCGCAGGTGTGCTGGTGTTGAACCTCTTCTATTATGCTATCATCTACCCGAGGTGGTCAGCAAATTATGCACGTTCTGTCAGTAGCAGAACTCACATATCAATGGGTGTGAATGAACACTGTATCAGGAACAATGCATAACACCCTGTGGGACACATTTAGACGATTGGTTCTATTAACCAGACACATTCACAGTCACAGAGCATATGTATTCATTCACGTTTGTCAAGGTACATGCTGCTTATGACTCATACAAGTTGTCATCTGTCATTACCTGTATTTCGCCACCTGTTCACCTAATATCACTAGTTCTGGAAGTGTTTAGTTGGACTTTGTTACATTCTGATACATAACTATGGATGTCCATGCTAATCAGGTACACGGCACTGATGTGGTCTCTATGTATTCCCCCGATGGTTTACAGACTATCCGGTAGATGTGCTCTTCAGGTTTGGGAGGTGTAGGCGTATGCTATGCCCACATAGGAATATTAATGACTTCCACTGGGCGGGCCTACTACATCCTTGCCAACCAGCACCTGCACACTTAAGCCCATTATTGCATACCCATGGTCCACCTACCTGGCACCCCTCTACAGCAGTCATGACAAATACTTAATGCGAGCGCAGCTGGGGTATGAGCACACCCCTACACATTGCCCACTCTCCCCATCTCGGGACACATGTCATACGTTTTGTCAACTCATGTATTATCATATTTGCACAACCTACTGTTCCATGTACACCTACATCCTGCTCATAATAATGTCAGCAGATTCACACGTACCCTGAATTTTTGGGGTTCCACAAGGGACACCATTATCCATGTTTAAAGTGTAGACCTTGCAGAACTCTCCCACTGGTCCTTTCCTACCGGTGTTTTGGACAGCGGCAGTGTATTGATCTGTATTGTCTGTCTGTATGTCTGTCCGGCCTAGCTGGGTGATGTGGGGGGTACAATGTTTATTTACTGGACCTCCCAGTCACATATGCCTGGGCTGTAAATATGTTACCCCTAATTGGTGTGTAGTAACCTATTTATGTACATGTGTATATCTGCACTGACATATATATTTTGTTTTGTGTGTATGTGTATATATCACTACCTGTTGTTTGTGTATATATATATATATATATATATATATATATATATATATATATATATATATCCATAGTATATCCTTGTGTGTGTGTGTGTGTGTGTGTATATATATATATATATATATATATATATATATATATATATATATATATATATATATATATATATATATATATCCGTATGAATATATATGTGTATGTAAATTAATATAGATATATGTATATATACGTTTTTATCTATATATACATCTGTGTGTCCGTTAACCGATACATTTCCCAGACATGGACACTTACACATGTGTATTGGTCTCTGCTTCAACTGCATACTATTGCCTTAGTCATTCTGACACCGACACTTCACTCCGGTGATCTTGTGCTCAGTATATTGCACGTTATGCAGCGGACAGATGTAGCATGTTTTTCATGTCTGGGGTGCCGCTGCTAACTGGGATTTGATACAGTGTTATTCAACCTATTACTCATATGTGCAGCCTATTATTCCTGCTGCTGTTTTTGTTTCTGTGCACATTCATATTATTACTGTTGATAGGATGTGCGTTTGTGTTACTGTGACTGTACGTCAACATATTGTTGTCTTCATGTAGTTGTGTCTTTCTGCTTTTCCCAGTTTGGGGTTGTCACAGCAGAACTCCGTTCCGCTCATGGGTGGTGTATAGGTTTTACGTGCCGGGCTGTCAGACATGACGCACAACGTCCGACAACGATACGCCCATTCACGTATGTCTCTACGCAAACGACAGTCTATCTGGGAATTGCACCTATGTACTAGCTGACCTCCACAGGCCGCTCCGTTGCACCCAGCGCACCATACCCTAGCACTCCTGTGTCCATAATCGCATATCCATAGTTTCTCCTGCACACCCGTGTTGAGTTTCCATGCATAACAGCCATTATACACCTGATATCACAGCCATGACACACCTTTACACATTGCCCTCTCATGAGCGTTGGGGCCCTACACACATTTTGTACCACCTTGTGCATTCACAGGCTCACCATCCATTCATATTTGCACATATGTGCCTTTCCTGGTGTTATGGATTACGAACGATTTGCGGGTTACAAGTGTAGGTGGTCGCAACATGTACTACATTCCGTCTGTTTACAATGTTGACGTAGCACTTCAACGATGTTATGGCCACTGGAATAGCCCTGCCTCTGGTGTGAAGAGCGGTGCTCTACTCACACTTGTGCAGCTTTATGTGACATACACTGCGAGCACTTCATAATTCCTTACTTGCTCTGGATTCCCTTCACAACCCTTATGTTTGCTTTCGTCTTTCGGTGTTCCTTACATATCTATATATTTCTATATGTATATATATATATATATATATATATATATATATATATATATATGTGTATATATATATATATATATATATATATATATATATATGTGTATATATATATATATATATATATATATATATATATATATATATATATATATATATATTTATATGTATGTGTATATATAGATAAATATGTAGATATATAATTGCATATTTCTGTTATGTCTGTGGATATTTATCTATTCACACATCGATCTATCTATATATATAAAAGTTACAGCTGTACAAGACAACATACATTTGCTATGCTAATAGCTGCATACACCCGCGCAGGCCCACTTGCATCTACTTATTCTGAGTTACATATGTTTACAGGCACTTCTTTGGGATTACATGTGCCTTATTCCTTATGACAGTAACACTTTGATGGAATCCGGTTAACGGACCCATGTGAACGCGGTCACCTTTACATGTATAAACGTTGGCTTTACAGCACAGAGGCATTCATTACACAATTAATATGTGCTATAGTCGTACTTGAACCGGGAATGCCTTTACGTTGGGCGGATGCTGTAACCACTACACTATTGGTGTTCTGGCTCAGTTATATGTATACCCATGGTTCATAGCTACTCTGACATACGCCTCACCGCTTCCCTTACACAGCAGGCATCCATTCTCCTGCTGGGAAAACCGCAGTACTACAATTAGGACATTCCCTGTTTCCTACTGCTCTGGACCCGTGCTGCAAGTCGACTCACTCCAAGGATATTCAAAACTCCTACGCTTATAGTCCTTGCACATACGCATGTTTGATTGTCAGGGTCCACATAAAAAACCCACTCGGGGCACAAAACATAGAAGACAATTAAAACAGTGAAACCACAAAGGACGCTCCACAGAGAACGGTGAATTGAGCACTTTTAATACCAAAGAAAAAAATGACTTAGCGCTTTCACCAGTACAACTGTCTTCTTCAGAGTCATTTAAAACTTCACATTACCATGTATTTATTGCACTCAACCCATAGCCATAGGTTAAAATCAGAAATACCCCACCCAATAAAAACATCACACTACTTAATATGTATATAGTCACACAACATTATTTAAAAAAAACATTATATATATGTATACTGTGTAAAAAATATATATCTCATATATAATATATATGTAACCATGTATATATTATAACCACACTGATAATAAATAATGCAAAAACATAATAAACATAATTAATTTAACTAATTTGACAACAATGTATAGTATTTGCACCCAACTTAACAATACAACATTTCATTGAATTAAACTTGTTGGGATTTCAACTTTAAAAGGGGTTTTAAAGACACACTGTCTTTAAGCCCAGGAGATTTTAGTGCATCAAGTCTTAACTGCCATTCTGTTTCTAAGGCACCCACTTTATTTACCGTATCCCCACAACCATCAAACTCAAAGATCCGTCCTACCACAAAAAACAAGAATTTATTGAAATTGGAACATGTAGTACTGTGTAGGTATAACGCATTGTGTGTATCATTTTTTTCTAATAGATCTAACATGTACAAATATCCTGTCTTTTAACCTCCTAATGGTCTTACCTACATAGAATGCCTCACATGTCATACATGAGGCCACGTATACTAAATTCTTAGTATTACAGTTACATTGACCAGGACATGGTATAGTGTATTTGTAACCCCACACACATAGATATGATCCTTCACTGATAAATCTATACCACCTACATGCCCCACATTTCCTCATACTTGATTTAAATTGAGGTTTGGCTTTTCTTTCCAACATTCCCTTCAAGTTGTCACCTCTACCATAAACAATCAGAGGATCAGGGCCCACTATCCCTTTCATTTCATCACTTAAAACACTTTTCCAAAGGCTTTTCACCGTTTTACCTAAATCCGGTGCTCTATTGTTGTAGATTAACACAAGACAAGCTCCAAAATACTTGCCATCAGTTTTACTACTTATTGAAACCCCCGAATGCAAAATGGGAATAAACCTAGTAGCCCTACCTCTGACCATATCCTTTTTAATTTTGAGAAGCAATTTCAAAGGGTAGCCACGTTCCAAAAACATTCCAATTAATTTAAACATCTCCACCTTAAAAAATTCCTCATCACTCACTAATCTTGATGTCCTGACCATTTGCCCCTTGATAACGCCTTTCCTCTGATGCCACAGGTGACAACTATCAAAATGTAACAGGGAATTCGAATAATTTTCTTTCCTGAAAATATTACTTGAAAACCCCCCACTAATTTTGCTAATGGTTACATCCAAATAATTAATAACAACTTCATTCCAAGTGTATGTGAATTTAAGAAAATTGGTCGTCCCATTCAAATATTCAACAAATTCACCTGCTGTTTTCTCATCACCCTTCCACAAAATCAACAAATCATCCAAAAATCTATTGTACAACACAATGTTACTATTAAATCTAGAAGAAAAAACAAACTGCTTTTCCCAAGTAAGTAACACTAAATTAGCAAAACCGGGCACACTTCGCCCCCATTGCTACTCCGGACACCTGCTGATATGTTTCACCCTCAAATGAAATAAAATTATTCTTCAAAACAATCTCCATTAAATCATGTAGAAAGTTAAATTTATTTGTATCCACTATGTTACTCTCTACCATGCTGTCATAAAACCAAACCAAACCTGACTGGTGTGGAATGACTGAAAATAGATTTATAACATCCACTGTCAAAAACCCAAAAACAACACCACTCGTATCCAAAGCCCTAAGTCTTTCAAGGCAATGCCATGAGTCTCTAAGTATATGGGCGGTTTCACTGACAACTGGCTTGCACATAACATCAATATATGCCGCTAAAGGCTCAGTCTTAGATCCCCTTGCTGCCACAATAGGTCTAAATTGTAAGTTGTCAGTGCCCTTGTATACTTTTGGAATTGGTGGACGTTCAGGTATGGGAGCGGGTTGTGTGCTGTGGAGGGGATGCTGGGTAGTCCATTATGCATCCAGGTGTGTTGCATTTGATATGGCCAGTTCCATCAGGACCAATCTGTGGGTATGTGCCAGTGACATGTCTATACATTTGTATCGCACATTTTAATATTCATATGTTTGTGGGATTGTGTTGTACAGTATGGCCTGTCTGGTTGTATTGCAGATGTTTATACATGTTTTTGTGTTTCTTTCTGCTTCACCCGCTGCTCCCTCATACACCTCTGGTTCACCTATTCTGCATACGACACAGTATCGCCTTGGAGGATTGTACCATTACCCACCCCCCCACACACATATTCCTGACACTCCATACATCACTGCTTTGGTTGTTGGCCCATGACACGGCCAGAGTAACACATTGCATACCCTACATATGTCAGGTACCTGTATGGTTGTGTGGACTACCCTGCCATGTTTGCTTTCCACATGCTATACCTCACACACATAGGTACACGCCCATACTTAACTTTCATTACATGGTTGGTATACCCGGGTAATACCAGTTCAACTGTGACACATCCTGACAAGTTCAGCTTGTACTGCTGATGTGCAGATTTTGGCAGACTGTTCTAATCATTAGTAGGATGCCACCTTTTCCTATGTCCACGATGGGATATATTCTGGACACATATCCGAATGTACTGGACAACACGTACCCGCAGTCAATGGTATGGATAATACTGTTTCTTTCAGCCTACATGTTGCCTTATTGTTTTAGCAGTTTATATGCTCCTTCTGTTTCGTTTACATGCTTATTCTATTTCCTGTCACATTTGGTATGCGAAATACGGACATACCTTTTGTATGTGACTATTACATGCCTTGTGGGATATGATTCAGTCATATGGTCACTAGATATGTACATTTATCAAGTATTTTGTTATGGACACATCTGCCCAGCTTTGTACCCTCCCTCACACTATGGGTCAGTTGGTGACCTTAACCATTGGGCTGGACGTACCTATTGGCGGCGCGCTAGCATATGATGCGTTTCACTTCCACTTGGTATAGCTATCTACACTGCATTGGACTACGGGCACAAGGTTTTCCATGTCATTTATTCATGGGATAGGGACCTGTTATTCCCTACAGTGCATTTGTGTTTGCTTCTTCAGTTTGTGTTCGCAGGAACTATCTTGCATGCTTTGCATACATTTCAGTATCCATGGACACTGACAGATGTGATTATTATCTTGCAAGTTGTTATATGCAAGCATTTTAGACTGCACGTTGACAGCTGACATTTCCACGCCTCCATGCAGCACTTCGACACGCCCTATGCACTCGTGCTCATTTCCTATGCACGTAGCTGTGGCGGCGGCGCACCTTCATTAATATGCATTTGGCGCTACTGCTCCATCTTCACGCCGCACTGTAAGTGCAAGCCTACCGCTGGCCTTGCGCCGAGCTTCATGAATCCCGGGGAATGACTTTAGAATTTATAGCTTGTCAAACAGGTAAACAGAGACAGGAAGAAAACAGACAATGGGTTAAAGGCCAGATAACTTCTTTGTCAACTGATCTTATCAACATTTTACAGTAAAGTGGAAACAGAATTTAAATAAAAAGATAACTCCAAATCCAGAAAACTTTATTACAGCAGTTTTTGGAACAAGCTGATTTCACTTTGAGTACATTGTTGCACTTTGGACTGAGAAAATAGAATTTGTATGAAGCATACACTGCATTGCAATTGTGAGCTATTCTATTTTTATAACGTTTTGGCTGCACAGCTGAAGTTTTTCAAACATTTGAAAACTTACTTTATTAACTGTGTATAGCCTCACTTTGTCCACTTTATGCACATTATTTCTATCATTTAAATTTACTTTAATGTGTTGCTGCTCTATCTAATCATACTTCATTATGTAGGCTTTCAAATCTGCCCAGCCTTTTAATTGTTCTTTCTTTTGCTTTCTTTGTATCTGATTGTTTTAGGAAGTGGTACTTTATATATTTGCTAATTCAGATATAGCATGCATACATATGTACATCTAATGTAAACTGCTGTATTAGTTAATGAATTGTCTGCTCTGAGCAAAATTGAACTTTATTAATTCTTTTGTGCCTGTGGATTGTGTGCCAGGTGACAGCATACGTGCAACAGGGTCTGGTCTGATGAACCATTTCAACATCCACAAAACACTTAGAAAATAAATTACATTTGTTACGAAGCTGCATGTGCATAACATCCCAGAGATTAAATAAACTCTGTGTAGGCTTAAGACGAAGCGTACATAGATTTTGCATGTTAGCGCGATGAGCAGCAGCACTAATCTCGTATGCATGCCACACATTGCGCTTACACAAATACAAGCTCAGTTTCCTAGCCACAAAACAATGTAAAGCAACCCAAACACCTGCAGACATGTAAATTGTTTTACCTATGGGCAAACTAAGTCTGCTGGATTGTGCAAAAAGCCAGAATGACTACCAGTGTTAAATATAAAGCAATTTATACAGTTCTAACATATTATATGAAAGTGTATTCAGTGTAGAGTAGTGTGCAAACCTGTTTTAGGCATACTGCATAAAAGTTTTTCTAGTGCTCAGCAAGTATACATAGACTGCATTAGATATACGTATGCAGGAAAAGCATGTTTATTGAAAAGGAACACACACATGAACTGTAGGAATGATGAACACAGGGCAACAGGACAGGTGAAACATGGTAATGTACATACACCAACAAGACAAGACAGTTATAGCATGAACAGTAATCACATATCTACATGATACAGTACCTGCTGCTGTTTACACCTCATATGTCAGTATAGCCATATCATTATGCAGTTCATAGGAAGGTACTAGGCTATTGGCCTTGGGGCCTATACAAGCCCAGCCAAAAAGGTACCCTGGCTTTTGCCACCCAAGAAAATTAATTTCATGTGCCACTGTCGAGCAGAGCCACAAAGGTGATCCCTGGGGTGGATTTCCTATTTCCTATCCAATCATCAAGATTTTTTCTTGAAGAGTGCTAATGAGGAGCTTTGCTTGATATAGATAGGTAGTTTATTGCAGAGTATGGGAAGTCTCTGGGACAGGAATCTATCCCTCTGGCATGT
Source organism: Protopterus annectens (assembly GCF_019279795.1). Lineage (NCBI taxonomy): Eukaryota > Metazoa > Chordata > Ceratodontiformes > Protopteridae > Protopterus > Protopterus annectens. The sequence goes on from NC_056734.1 coordinate 845,663,601, forward strand.
TCTGTTTATTGTGGTGACAAGGTTTAGGTCCCCAGAGCGTGTAGCTCAGAGGGATTGTGATTTCTTTAAGTGGAGCATGTCCAACAGCTCTGGGTTTGATATAGCTTTGTATGTTAGGCAGAGATCACCTCTGAGTAGGCGATATGTGACGGAGTAAAGCTGGAGTTTTTTGAGACGGTATGCGTAGGGCATCTGTTTGAGGCTGGTAATTCTCTTTGTGAGGTATTTCTGTGGGCTTTCCAGTCATTGTAGATGTCTTGTGAGGTACATACCAAAAGGGGTGTTGTACTCTATAACGGGTCTAATGAGTGATAAGTAGAGGGGAACAATGACCTCTTTTTTCTGGATGAGAAACCTTTTGTGATGAGGTGTGCCACATAGAAGGATTTCCTGATTACTGTTATTGTATATTATGTGACTGTCACACAAGCTCACATATCTGTGTAGAATATTTGTTATGATACAAGCATCCTGACATGAGCAATGGAAAGGACATTTATCAAGGATGGTATATACAATGGGTTAGGTGCAAAATGAGTTGCTTGAATATGAATGTAATGTCAACATATGTCTCAACCAAGCAGGACACACAGCAACAAGCTCATGGATAACAGCAGGCAGAAGCATGCACAATCATGGACCATATCAGAAAAATACCACCATTAATCTGTGTCATTGACACAACATATGGGATTGTAGCTGATTATACATGGTTCTGCAAGAACACACTTTATACAATTGGCATGATTTGTCTCTAATATATGAGGGGAATCAAGCACACCTTCCTCAAAAATTAACATCTTTCAGATGTGTTAGGGGGATACTGTTACCACTGTTACACCTGTAGTTGAAAGTTTGAGCAATATTGGCTGACAGGTTTGCATGGTATATATCTCTCTCTCTCTCTCTCTCTATATATGTATATATATATATATATATATGTATGTATGTATGTATGTATAGCCATATCTATCTATCTATCTATCTATCTATCTATCTATCTATCTATCTATCTATCTATCTATCTATCTATCTATGCCGCAATCCAGAGTTTCATGAATGTAACCCATCAGTGTTGTCAATCAGCTTTATGTATTTACTGTGTGCATCACAGGAACACATATCACACATGCATCTTGTATAACACCTTGAAGGGGGTTCTGCACCATTAACCCCTAATTGTTATGCACCCAAAATAATACTTAGGTATGGCCAATAAGATGTAAGGAAGCTCACTGTGGTAAAAGTGATGCACTTGAATAACTTATCTCTGGAAGATGGGTTGGGAGGTACATGCAAAAAGGTGCATTGTACTCAATTATTGGTGTGATGTAGGCAGAGAACAGTGGAATTATAATGCCCTTTGATGTGGATGTCCCACACATACTCAGCAGTCATGCTGCATACAAGGGGTTAGTCACCACTGTGGGCACATGCTGGCAGATGTTCCACTAACCATCTACCTGAGCACATAGGTCACATATCACTAGGTCTGCTCATTATTGTCTATATTGACATTAGCCTGTGATTTTGCTTTCATAACAGAACTAATTCCCCCATGATTTTTCATCTACTGTGGCTCCATGCCTGTGGTAGCAATCCTTTGTGTGAGTTAAGATTGTCTGCATTATACCAATACAAATCTTGGATTCAATGATTGTTCACATGTTGCAGTCCTCCACAAAGCTGGTTCGACAAAGGATGCGTTAGTTAGTCTTGATGTCTGAGGCTTAAATAATGAACAGGAATGGACCTAGTACAGAACCCTGAGGTACGGACCTGGTCACTGGACTCTAGATAGAGGTGACTTCACACACTTTGACATGTTATCTGTCACATATGTGATCCAGTTGACTACCCACTTGGTGACATAGGTGTTTATGGCCACTTGAGACAGTTTCTCTGTACTACCTGAGTGTGGGGTTGTGTCGAATGCCTTGGCCAGGTCAAGTTACACAAGAAAAAGAAATAAGGAATCTATTGACCCAAGTAGATAGTCAGCTTTCCTTTGATAACCATGTTGCCAAAGTGGTTAGAAAATCCTTCTATGTGACCCATCTGATCATGAAAGGGTTTGCATCAAGATCTAAGGATGTAATGGTGCCCCTCTACTCTTCCCTCATCAGACCCATTATTGAGTACAATGCACCAACTGGAATGTACCTGGCTAGACATCTCCAGCAGCTGGAGAGACCACAGAGGTACCTAACCAAGAGGATTACTGGCCTCAAACAGTTGCCCTATGCAGCACGATTGAAAAAGCTAAGACTGTTCTCTGTTGCATACCACTTTCTCAGAGGTGATCTCTGTTTAATGTACAGAGCCATGTCCAACCCAGAATTGTTGAACATGCTCCATCTTAGCAAAACCAAATCTACTCGAGCTACACACTCTAGGGATATAAACCTCAACACAACAATGAATAGAACATGCTGGAGGGATAGATTCCCTTCGCAGAGACTTCCCTTACTATGGAACAGGGTCCCAATCTACATAAGACAGAGCCCCTCACTATCATTCTTCAAGAGGAACCTTGATGAGTGGATGGGTAACAGAAAGTTCACACTGGGGATCACACCAACAGCACTACTAGATAGGGGCCAAGGGTACTAGCTGGTAGTACAAGGGTCTAGGGAACTACTAAAGGGGTGGTGAATACCGCACATCGTGGCTGGGCTAATATATGCCTTCGGGCAGATAGCCCAGTACCAAACTATGAACCTGTGAACCTATTAGATGAGAGTGTTGTCATCATGCATGTCCTGGTTACCTTTTTGAAGATATCAAACAGATGTAACAAACATGATATAGACTTTACAAATCAAGCATGTGTTTGGTACATACTTGGGAGCTTACCTGTATCCTTTTGAGAAGGTCTATGATGACTCCTTGATTTACCTCACAGATGGGAAGAGACAGGAGTATGGGTCTATAACTTCATGCATCAGGTGATGCCCCCCCCCAGTCAGAAGGATGCATGTTGCTGTATACCTTTCTATGAGAAAATAAGCTGTCCTGAGGCTGGGTTGAAGTAGGGATCCAACTGTGTTTGGCAGGTCAGGTTTTAAGTCATGCTATAGGCAACCTGTGATGTTGCCAGGGCTCACTGATGCTGTGTGTTATTAGCCTTAGACAGTGCATGGATTAGTTGCCCTCCTGAGAATACAGACTGAGCAATGTTTGCATGTATACTTTAGCTGATAGCCAATGGCAAAGGGGAGGGGGATGGGGCTGATGTGTGAGAGAAATTGTCAGCTAGCAAATTTGTCTATTTTTTCCAGTTTGCTGTGTCTGGTGACATCCACATACAGCTCTGTGCTTAGTTGTGCATTCCCTTTAACATTTCACATTTATTGAAATAAATGATTTGTAAAAAGACCTCCAAATACAACCTTGGTCATTCATCACATTCCACACACTGGTATTATTCACACTGTCATACAACTGTATCAATGTCATGTGCTTACATCAGTTGACACAACATATGCCTATATGTGTTTCATGGACAAGCTGTGTTTGAGCAGCCCGATACCATATAAGGACACATTACAGATCAGTTGTTTGTGACTCATGCAGAACATTTCCTGACACAAATGCTAAAACAGTCACACAATGGTGCTGCTGACCACCTCAGTAATATTGGGAATAGCAACACAATTGAACATACAATGCATTCCACAAGGTTGCAAATGAATCAAAACATGTGATGAATTATTGTGTAAATCACAGTATAATGACATGTGGATGAAACAAGACTTATGTGACCATATAATCAATACAAATGTTTATTGATGTCTGTCATAGAACATTTAATGATGGTATGTCGACACATGCAAACCTATGCCGTGCTGGTGGGATGTGAACTGTGAAGAAGGTTGATCTGATCCACTACAACAAAAAACATCCTAATAAGCCAACAATATACATAAAAGTGTTTCATACCATATTAATACAGCTGTTATAGACAGACCATGTAATGAAATGGTAGCAGTGGCCATCAATACATTACCTCACATCACAGATTCTAATACTCTCTTGTAACCATACTGTACATCCATACCTCAATATAGCACATGTCAATGACAGCAACAATGAAATGCTAACTGCTCATAGGAACATAGGACATGATGAGGCTAATGGCCAACATCACATAAAATCCTAGCCATTTTTAAACCATTTAAATCAAACTCCCTATATCTATATTAGGGAAGACAGTAAGAATATTGTGCATATGTTTATATGTGTTGGATTGCTTTACGTACTGCCACTGTCCATATGGGACATGTGCACCACACCATGACAGAATTAGCAATTATACATGTAGATGTCTGGAGATGGCTTGCTGAGGCTCAATGAAAGGACTCTGCTTTGTGATGTGTGTATGCATATTTGACATGAGGATTTCCTCTACTCCTCCACTCCTCTGTAGGAAGAATGTCATATGGCCAGAGGAAAATGGAAGATGGTGGATGCATGGGGCTATGTGAAAGGCTCCCAATGTGGTAGCGAAATGAAGGGCAATTCCAAAGATCATGCAATGACCATAATGTACCACCAACCACACACAGAGCAGTAGACTGGACCTGATTTGAACATTTCACCTGTGTAGGTATAGAAAACGAATGCCATTTAATGTAACAGTAACGACACCACATCATATGTCTGACATTAACACTGTTAAGTTGCACTTTTGGCAGTATGATAGCATCATTGTATGCTGAGAAGAAAACATTGGGTAGAGTTTCTGATATGGATGACACGTCTGTGTAAAATTGTCTCAAAAGTGATAGTTGAATGTATACACATTCAAGTTGCCTGCTGTCAGATTAGAATCCCTGTGTTTGTGTGTGTGTGTGTATATATATATATATATATATATATATATATATATATATATATATATATATATATATATATATCTATAGGTAAAGTATCTTAAAACACAGTAGTTAATGTTACTGCCACAGCAGCACAGGTTTGCCTTGAATGCTGTCAAAGTGCATGTTATACTGGATGACATCATCATTGTATGTTACACGAAAATGTTTGCAGGAGGGTCTGACATAGCTGGGGACTCACATGTCATTTCAAAATTGTCATCATACTGATTATTGAGTGCACACATAGTTGGTCTTAGTGAAAATTGTACCACTACCTATTTACAGAGTGTAGTACTTAACACTAGCACCATAGAACAAGTATGGCTTTTATAGTGTTCATCCACACTTTATAGCTGATGACATCAGCAGCATCTGGTGAGACGAATATGGTAGCAGGAGTGTCTCACATACTGGTCTCTTGTATGTCAACCAAGTGAATACAGACACACCCACACCCCTCCCCTCACACACACACACACACACACACACACACACACACACACACACACACACACACACACACACACACACACCAATTGACCACAGTAAGAGTAAAACCCCTACTTAACTATTTACAGAGCACAACACGTAACGCAAGCGTCACAGAACATGTTGGCTTTTATAGTGTCCAACAACACTTTATTGCTAATGACATCAGCAGTGTGGTCTAAAAATGGACTGTTGAATGTCAACTAAGTGAAAACAGACACATGTACACACACACACACACAAGTTCACTATAGTGAGATTAGAACCCCTACCTAACTAGGTACACCAGCTAGAGAACTCAGTACTTAACTCAAGACCCATGACAGAAGTCTGACTTTTACAATGCTGCTGGACAATTTATAGTGAATGACATCATCATTGGAAGTTTGAGCAGAGATGTTCGAAGGTCTGTATAAAATGGATGTGTAGGTATGTACAGCTATCAAAATATTTGCACTCTATGGGACTGAATTGCTGACCGCGATACACAGTTACACTCTTCTGACTATGCACACAAACACACACACACACACACACACACACACACACACACACACACACACACACACACACACACACACACACACACACACACACACCAATTGACCACAGTGAGATTAAAAGCCCTACATAAGTACACCTGCTAGAGATCTTGTTCCCATCTGCAAAACACAGTATTTAATGATTGCAACACCCCTGAAGTATGTATTTGCCTTGGCATAGTGATCTTTATAGCCGATGCCAACATCATTAAAATATCTGTTATGAGAGTGGTACACAAAGTGTGGATGTACTATTTCCTGTTGTGTTTCCAATGTGCATGTATACTTTAAGAGACAGCTTGTCAAACTAGATGCAAACAGCTGACAAGAATGCATGTAGCAGAAATGAGACATATGCAGCTATTTCCCAGTATGTTTTGTACATTACACACTGAAACTGTCAGATATAGACACACACATTTTTGTGAACATATTCATGTGCTCATATTTGTGAAGAATTTATGGCCACATTAATACAAGTATAAGACAATCTGAATGTGTATTGTCATTGTAAAGGTGTACATGATATTTAACAATGCATATTCTGTATTTATTTCTATAATGTTGTTGACATTTGGAACAAGTACTGACATACCAAGTTTCACGTGAATGGGTGCAAGTAACACATAACTGAGTACAAATATGTGTGTTCAGTCATTAAAAATTGCCTGGTTGTGTTTTTGTATGGACTTTAATGGGATGAAGACTAACTTGGCAGAAAACATAAGTAATACATGCTAATAAGTACTTTCCATAGCACATCGCTGAGCAGCTGGTTAGCAATCAATGGCAAAGTGTTTGTGCATGTGAGATACACATTTGAGGATTCTACTTGAACTTGAGAAGTACTTATCTATACCGGCTATGGTGGGCACAGGTAACAGATGCTATGGTGTTTATAATTAGTTGATATTGGATGTGTTGTGTTATAAATTGTACAACAATAAAAAAATTATGTATACTGCTTTCTCCATTTGCTCATAGTTAAGTGAAAAACAAAAGCAGGTCTTCATTTTATTTAGAAAATTATGAGTTATATTGGTTTGCTTTCCTCCATGCAAACATGCTAAGTGGAGAGGCATGGCTGTCAGCAGTTTGGAACATTATTGATTGGAAGAAACACACCTGCAGCCTAGCTGTCTCTGTGGCAGCAGGTGTAATAGCACTAAGTTCTTATTTTGAGCCCAGATGATACAATGTTTGAATCCAGCTCCATTTAATATTTTTACATATGTACTCATGATGTAATTAAATAATTACATGTGATAATTATTTTAAATGTGAGAGCGAATGACTACAGTGAAGTACTGTATAAAAACAAACAGTCCTCAAGTGATTTATGTCAACAATGCACATACGGAATTACATATTGATACAACCATCAGTCTAAGTAAATATTATTTTATATGACATTTTTAACGAGATCTGTTATTCTGCTTTAGTTGTATGTTTCCTTCATGCAGTGTGTTTAAGCAGCATTGTGAGGAGGTAACCACACCATGCCATAGGAAGTGTGTTGTTTAGCATTGGTTTTCGGTGCCAAATGCTGCACAAATGCAGTGGACAAAAAGTGAAGAGCTTCATGGGAGATTTCTTATTTATGTGTGTGTGGTGTGTGATTCTATTTTTTTGATGAGATTAAAGGTGTGAAAATGGGGTAGATAGGAAATTGTTGAAATGGGGGCAAGCAGGGGAAAGAACAAAGGGAAAGCAATATATGAATGTGCATGAGAGAGTTAGGAAAGAAACATAGCTATCCACTTCTTCAACAGTGTAAAATGAATATGTATAGAATATTGTCTGAATTTGGACTGTCAACTCAACAATGACAGATGACAACAACACAATTATGTTGTAAAGCTAATTGGACTGAACCAAGTGTGTCAAGAAGACACATGTGTGAAGTGGAGAGCTATGTATGGGACAATATATATATATATATATATATATATATATATATATATATATATATATATATATATATATATATGTGTGTGTGTGTGTGTGTTTGGGGACATGTGCCCAGTTTTGATTTTTTATTTAAGAAAGAGAGGAATGTTGGGTGAGGGATGTAGGAATTTCATGGTCAGGTAAGTAGAGTAGGTGAGTAAGGGGAAGCAGGCAAACAGGACAAACATGACAAGATAGGAATGGTAAGTGACACAACAGGTTTGGAGACACCATGATTGAGGATAGGGAGGAGACATCAGATGCCAATGCCTGTCAAACATTGGGACAGTGAGGATCTAGTCCTTATCCACAGAACTGTCATCATTGTCCCCCTCCTCAGTTTGCTGTTGGAGTACTTGACATTTTCATTTTCCCAGCATTTCAGTGAGTATCTTTGCCATCTGGCTGAGTAATGCACCAATGGTCCTTTTCTGATCTCACACACTGTGCCTGGCATCAATTGGTGGTTGTCCAAATCACCCCCTCCTCCAATACTCCTGGAGGGTACCACTATACCAGCTGCCAGGGTAATGATACCTGAAGGAGATGGCCCAGGTAGTGCAGAGGCAGTACTGCCAGCTTGGGTCCCAGCTGTGTTGGGTATTGTTGCAGCAACCATTACCTTATAACCCACCTCATGAAAACAATGCTGAAATCCTTATCTCCAAATTTCAAATCAGCCCCATCAAATCACTATATATCATCTGTATCTATCTTCCTCCTGGTAACAATACCAATACTATTGAGGATACCCTTAGCTGGATATCCTCTACTTACCCACAAGAAACAATAATAGTAGGTGACTTCAACACCAACTGGAAAATTGTCAGTGCTGAAAATCCCACTTCCCATATTAATCTTCATGGCTTTAGTCAAACAATTACCTCTACAACCAGAATCAACAAACCAAATAAAAAAGAAACCACCTTAGATTGGATTCTTACTAATAATCATAAACAAGCTTATAAGTCAAGAACTCTGCCTGATCATGTAAGTGATCACATGCTGACTTACATTATAAGGCAAAAAAATGATATTACTAACCCCCCCACTTATAGGGTATCACGGACCAACAAACACTTTAACCAAGTACTATTTCAAAATGAACAAAGTGCCTGTGACTGAAATGCTTTAAAATCCCTTCCACTTGATGAGGCTGCTAAATACTTCAACTCCAAATTCTTAACTATCCTCGAAAGGCATGCTCCTAAATGATCCATCAGAATGAAAACCAAACCAGCCCCCTGGCTTTCTAAGGAAACCAGACAAAAAATGTTGCTTAGAAAAAAATCATGGGCTAAATGGAGAGCTACCAAAACTCTCTCTGACCAACAAAACTTTAAGCAGCTTAGAAATACTACAAAAAAAGGCCATACTTACTGACAAAAAGAACTACTATTGTAATTTACAGGAAATCCACCAAAACATCCCACAGAAATTCTGGTCAGGAATCAATAGACTCTTACTCCCAGGCCATTCTCGCACACCAACCCCGCTAGGGTCCGATCATAATACCTCCCTCCAAATTGCTAATGCTTTCAATATTTTCTTCACTGAGACCATACAGTCACTTGCTAGTCAACTAACCCCAGATAACTCAAAACCTAATACCACCAGTCCTGGCTCTCTTCCAACATTTAAATTGCAACCCATCCCTACAGCTCTCATCCTCAAATTCATCCAAAAACTTAAGCCTTGCACTCCTTCTGCTGACCAGCTACCATCTGAATACCTGCAAAAAGCAGCCAAAGTTATTGCATACCCAATATCCATCTTTATTAATAGAACCATTACAGAGGGGTACATCCCAGAAATCTGGAAAATCTCCCATATTATACCCCTACATAAAGGTGGTAACGCCAAAGATTATTCTAACTATCGTCCTATAGCCCTTTTATCTCCCCTAGCAAAAAGTATGGAAAAATATATTCACCATCAGCTTTTAGACCACTTAACTCAACATGACCACACCAACAGCACTACTAGATAGGGGCCAAGGATACTAGCTGCTAGTACAAGGGTCTAGGGAACTACTAAAGGGGTGGTTAATACCGCACAACGTGGCTGGGCTAATATATGCCTTCGGGCAGATAGCCCAGTACCGACCTATGAACCTATGACATTCTGGCTAACTGCCAACATGGCTTTAGGCCATGTCATAGCACCACTACCGCCCTCTTATCCTTTACAGATTCCATCAATAGAAATCGCAACAATAATACCCTCACATCTGCACTATTTATTGATCTCTCAAAAGCTTTTGACATGGTTAACCACGCCCTTCTTATTAACATTCTAGAGTCCCTTTCCCTTGATACTCTGGCTATCCAATGGTTCAAGTCCTACCTCAGCAATAGGCAACAGGCAGTTCTCTGGGATCAGAACCTATCATCCTTCCTGCCAGTCACCCTTGGAGTCCCTCAGGGCTCTATTCTAGGACCTCTCCTTTTTTTCACTATTCATTAATGACCTGCATGTAGCAATTCCTCAAGACACCTATATACAATATGCAGATGATTCAACAATCATATGTTCAGCTAACTCCCACTCAGAACTACATTCTTCAACTCAGAAGGTATTCAACATAATTGAGACTTGGTTCTTAAAGCATTGCCTCCTTCTAAATGCCAAAAAAACTAAGCTCCTACTCTTTGTACCTACCAGTAAGTCCTCCCCAGTAGACTTCTCGATCAGTTCCAACAATGGTACCCTCATATCCCCAGACTCCACTACTAAACTGTTAGGAATTACTATTGATAATAACCTTAACTTTGACAGCCATATAAACAACACTATAAAATCTGCAAACAAAAAACCTGGCTCCTTATACAGAATTAAACCCTTCTTAACACCATCAGCCAGAACCAAAATTGCTCACTCTCACTTAATTTCAACTCTTCTTTATGCCTCACCCATTTACACCAACCTAAAAAAAAAATAACCTTAGCAAACTAACTAATTCCTACAACAGTATTGCCCGATTTGCTACTGGCAATCCCTTTAGAACCCACCACTGCCTGAATCTACTGCAACTAGGCTGGCTAGAACTACAAAATCTTTTGTTATTTATGCAACTCACCATTGCCTACAAGCTATTTTACCAACCTAATACCACTCCTATACTTTCTGACCTCATTATCCCCTACAAAAACCTAAACTCACTACGCTCCTCTAGCAAACTTCTAGCCACCATAACAAAGTCCAACTACACAGCAGGGGATTCCTTGTTCTCTAACACTGTAGGTAAATACTGGAACCTTTTACCTACAGAACTTACCTTACTTCCCTCTCTGCCTCTTTTTAAACAAAACCTCAAAAACCACCTGAAGATCCATCGGTTATGCTCCTGCAGCAATCCTGATTAATAATTTGATTCTTTACTTCTCGCCTCTCTTTCTCACTTTTCTTCCTAAACTCTGCTGCATTTCCCTGTAAGGACTGAGCTGTAAATAGTATTCCTAAAACTACCTATTGTACTGCTATTTACCTATGTATTATACTGTTTATCAATTTGTCTTAAACTGTCTGACACTGCTTAGCATAATCTTTTTTATTACATTCATATCTTTTATCCTTTATACTGTGTATATATTGTTTGTATATTCTGTGTGCTAATATTGGAGCTTTTCTCCTCAGGCCTCTACTGAAAATGGAAATACATCCAGCTAGACTAGCCCGGTTAACAAATGCAAAATAAATAAATAAATACATAAAATTGGAAGAGGGGCAGGCTGAGCCACATTGATTGGCCTACATTCCTTTGCTATAAATCATTTTGTGAGCTGGCAAAAACTGATGATATCAGAATGTTATGACCACACATATAAAAATAAAAAAGAGAAATATGGGATGGGGTAAGACAAAAATATAATTAGTACCATCATATGTGACATCCAATAAATTACTGCAATATAAATAAAAGCATTCTACTTTTACATTAACTATACATTTTAACAACTACAAACTATGACTGATGATTGTTCCAAGTAATCCTTACAATATGCATGTATTGCAGATGTGCTTGATCAAATAATAGAGATTAAGTCAACACCATGGCATGTATGCCAGTTTTTTTTAATTATGTAATATTTTTAAATTCTTGTACTATATATTTGTTACTGGGGGATTTGAACCCACAGCATCTGAATACACTATTACAATTGACTCCTACAGACGGCCTGAGCTACAGACTGAAACATGTATGCTTGATTTTACAGTTAAGATATGCATGTTTAATTTGTTAATAATGCATTCAAAAGCAATATTTCAGCTAAAATGATGTTATTCGTGTGTGCTGCATACACACCCCTTGCTTATCTTAGTCTTTCCAAATGCTCAGCATGGGCATCTCTGTTTTCTGCTATCTCCTGGGTGGCTGTAAGAGAAAAAGGGGAGAAAAAGAGGAGAGCATTATGCATACCAATCTTGGCTATATCCAGTTTTCTATCTAATTTTAAGTATTATTCTCTGTATGTTTACACATCTGTGGGTTGTCAGCAGTCCTAAACTCATCCAGCAACTGGTTGAGTTGTTCCTGCTTGCGCCTTTTCAGGTCATTATACTGGTATCTGAATTGCTCTCTACTGTGTAGAATGCCAGTTGCACTGGAGACTGCCTTGGACAGACTCAGATTTGTATTGAGACCCATTATATTTCCCCTGCAGTAGCCTACAGCTGTGGTGTTTCACAAGGAGTGCAATGAAAATTATTGACCCCTCCACACCCCATCTTTGAGTCCTAAACTGGGCACCTTTCCTTCTAGCTCCAGCCTTGTCTGTACAGGTCCAACAGCAACAGTTTGAGTGTTTTCCCACCAATTTGAGATATCGCATTCTACAGATAGTGCACAAATCCAAACAACCACACTAACAGCATTTGCACAGTGTTTAGCAGAGAGCAACAGTGCCAAACGGAGAGAAAGGCAGTTTATGAACTAGGAAAGATAATGTGACAGCTGGCATTAGTTTTTGTTTTGGATGCTGCTGTAACTGTTAATTGATTTAACTTTGCACACATTTATTAAGGATATACATTTTATGACACATTTTTTGGAGTCTTTACACACTGATAAAAGTAATTTGTACAATGTAGGATTCAAACCTATGTAAAAACATATTCTTCAACATAGTTTTTTTGTCCTTTCCACAGAAGAAGTACTTGTCAGACATGCACATTAATTATATATAAACAGGACAGAGTGATGATTTAACTATGTATGTATGTGACCTGACAAGGTCCTGCTTTATACATTTGTGTCTGTGTGTGTGTGTGTGTGTGTGTGTGTGTGTGTGTGTGTGTGTGTGTGTGTGTGTGTGTGAGTATCATTGAAGTATGAAGTCCAGCCAAGGCCAGAAAAGACTATTATAATTACAGAAACATCTGCACATATAATTCATATCAGCTCCAGTGCTATACATAGTTATTATTTATAATTATGTTTACATTTTTCATTACTGTGCAGAGCGTTCATTGCAACTGTGACCTTGTTTGTCTGACAAGCTCATTAGTAATACATATACATTAAAGAGCTGAGTGTTTAACCATGTATGTGTGTGACCTGAAAGTTCAGAAAATAAATGTCTAATTCTACAACCATAATTCTACTAATACACACAGTTACACATTTAATATATATCTGATATCCTGTGTATGCTCATTGTATCTGTTTGAGATGGTTATTTATTTGTGTAATTATTATGTTCATTTTTATATAAAGTAAACTGGAACAGCAGTGATAAAACTTTGGGCTTTGCAATATTAGATCCCAGGTTCACCTGTATTATAGCCCTTAACTTACGCTTGCAGCCACAGGAACAACGAAGCAGCAGCTGTATATTATCACATTCATACTATACATGTGTGCTGTCTGCCTCACAACACCACTTAGCATGTTTGCACAGTGGCAAACCACATGTGATACAATGTATCCATTTTTAAATTGACAAGTGTCTCCTTGCTGTCTGCAGGTGTTCTGAACCTGCAGATGTTGTTGAGCATTGCACAACACTGCTTAGCTGATTTGAGTGATAGTGAGCAAAAGATGCAACAATGTATCCTTTTTGAAATTGACAAGTGTCTGCCTGTTGTCTGCAAGAGATCTAGACCTGCAAGTGTTGTGTAAGTTTGCTGACTGCTGCACAATGCCACAGCAGTGTTGCACAGTGAAAGGCAAAATATGCAACAATATTTTATGAAAATTAGAATGCATGATTGCTGTCTGGACCATTAGACCATGTTTGCACTGAGGTAAGATTTAACAAGTGAAGCTAAACATGCCTTATTCTTGCAACAAGTGTTTATTAGGTTTCATCATTAAAATATAAATGTGGGACATGAACTATGATGCTGAATACTGTGTGTTTCATCATGTTTACCAGGTGTGCTATACATACACTTCATTCACAGCTGTAATTTATTCAGTCTTTAGCATACAAGTAACTTAACATTACATTTAATGCATTTATCTGTTTCACTATATTTGTGCTAAGTCTCACACTGCACATATATTAATAAATAAATAAATTAAAAAAAATACATTACAAAACTAATTTTAATAAAATAAGTAACAAAGGGCCACAGCTCCAAAGGCAAACCAAAATTTTAATCTGTGAGCACTTTCATTCACTCAAATCAAATTAACTTCTTCAGGCCTGGTCTGAAGAAGTTCATTTGATTTGAGTGAACAAAAGCATTTACAGATTAAAGTTTGGTTTGCCTTTTAGCTGTGGCCCTTTGTTACTTATTTTATTAGTGCTTTATTTGTTGTTTTTTTCACAAAATAAATTTTAACACACATAGGTTTTTACACATCCCTCAATTTGAACGGTCAGACTACTGAGCATACAAAACATAGTAAGGGTGCCTTAGCTCTCTTTGCCACAGAAACAGCTTTACAGCAGGAATGAAAATCATTTTGCTATAAGCAAGTCCATTTTCAGCATAGTATTATAAAAGTCATATAACACTTGTACACTCTCAGTTGTCTGTACATGTGTTGCTTATATATTTAATGCAATGAATGATCACACAGACATTTATAAGTATTGTATGCAGCAGCACAGCTCCATCTTCTCTTCATATTGTATTTATTCTCCTCTTATATGTGTTGTACTCTCACACATGCAGTCTATAGGGCATTTTGTATCATTGTCCTTAAAGTGTATAACAGTATTACATGACAGCAAAATACAATTTTTATTAAAGGAATGAGAGTTTGGTTATTATTGCACAGAAACTGAGAAATATGTGCTATTCACTTCCATTTCAAAGCTTGCTACAATTACTTTTACACTTTGTAAATGTAGCCTGGCTAACACACCCGCTGCAGGTAAGGAGCCTGACTTGTTGTTATGCATTCTTTCTCCCTCTCACTAATCATTCACAGTTGCAATCCATTAGCAAGAGACACTGAGGTAGTGCCTGTAAAATGTTCACACCTGCTACATGAAGCCAAAAGTTTAGAATTCAGCAAGTCTAATTAATTCACACTTCATTTGCATATTCACCATGCTCACAGGTCTGAACCTACACTATAAATAGGTAACCATGTAGCTAGGGAACTTGAAGGTGAGCAGAGTTGT
This sequence comes from Protopterus annectens, assembly GCF_019279795.1. Taxonomy (NCBI): domain Eukaryota; kingdom Metazoa; phylum Chordata; order Ceratodontiformes; family Protopteridae; genus Protopterus; species Protopterus annectens. The sequence goes on from NC_056734.1 coordinate 845,679,042, forward strand.
GTATGTGGAGAACACTGATGAAATTTGCTATTAATTTTGGTTTATCTGCAAAGAAACCTTCTGATCTTGTTAAGGTATTATTGTATTTTTCATGTATATGCTAGATGTGTTCACATGTTACAAGAAAAATATGTTATGCATTAGAAAACAGAACTTTTGTCTCTATGCACTTCTTATAAGTTTACTGTTGGCACAGGCAGTTTTATCAGGCATATTACTTTCCTAGATAAACAGTCTTATTAACTTTCATCACAAGTGTTATTGTTACAACTGGGTTATCTTACACGCTTCTGTGTTATTTCAGTGAAATGTAATGTCCTATATTGTCAATGATACAGGGGTTGTTCGGCTTCTAGGATGGACTATAGACACCTCTATGGGAGTGCTGGGCACATGGAGAGGTGACTGACAATTGTATAAAACTGACTTTTCTGTTATAAATGTGCACACATTTTGTGAGAGATTTTCTGAAAGCATTTATAACAATTGACTAATGTATTACTCCTTGCTTGGTATAAACTGTCATTTGCCTTTTTTGGGGGGGTGTAGGATGGCACAGATGGGGAAGATTTCAGCACAAGCACAGGATGTGCACTGCAGGACTCCCCCAGATGTATCTAGGCACTGGAACTGTGACTTCAGCATCCCAAACACATGCTCTATAATATTCCTTGTTTGAATGTGTACCTCATTATAGCATTCTTCATTTGGTGTGTGTGCATTTCTGATAGGCATCATCAGCCACTGTTCAAATGCATAACCTGCATCTCCCAGTAAATGGCCCTGTGGGATATCCTCCCTAGAAAACATTTGATAGAGTTGAGAGTTGTACCAGGTATGTGAATTGTGGTAACTGCCTAGGTTGCTAGCACACACATTCAGGATAATTCCCTTAGCGTTGCAGTGGAGTGGAGGCCCTTTCTGTTTATGTACACTGTTACCTAGGTGGTGCTTTGATCTCAACGTGCATGCAGTCAGTGGCAGCCAAGACTTCAGGGTAGTATGCTGCAAGGTAGAACTCCTGCATAGTTGTGGATCTGTCCTCTGGTGTATGGGGAATATATATGTAGTCACTGGCATGTTGTAGCATATTATTCAGGAATTGATGTAGTATCCTGGATGCTGATGCCTGTGTCACCCACAGTATATCCCCTGTTGGTCTCTGGAAGCTTCCTGTAGCTAATATTCTAAGTGCCACACATATCTTTGTCTTCACCAGTATTAGTTCCCCTCAGCTTGCCTCTGCTGTCAGTTGAGGAAGACAAGAGTTTGCAGACTTCCTGGAGTGTGCCTCTATCCACCCTGTAGTGATCTAAAATTTCCATATCATTCAGACCATGGAATGTTAAATGGGGTCTAAACACCCTTCTCTTTCCTGGTCAAGGTCTAGTAGCAGTAACAGCAACATAGACTTGAGCCTGTTGCACATATACATGTATAAGAGCAACTGTAGCCCCTAACATTGTTTCTGTGTTGAGAAGCTTCCATGGCTCTATTTAAATAGGTTTTGGAATTCGTAAGGAAAACATACAGTGAGTGTACATGATTGCTTTATAGCTTGTTGAATAGCTCCTCCTTCTTGGATTGGTTAATTAGCATACAATTCAGCTGTTTATACTTTAATTAGCATGCCACAATGTTTACCATGTTGTGTGGCTCTCCCTGGTGTGCAGACCCACTTGTGTGCTACCGTGTAGGCTTCATTGAATCCTCTCCTATATTTTTAAGTGTTCTTCCTAAACTCCTATATCTCGGTTTGCTTGATTTATATTTTTTATTTAAAATATTAAAACACACAGTACATTTATTGTAAAGACGTAAATTTACATTCTTGATAATCTTGATAAAATTAAAAACTCCGTAGTATTCTGATGTACAAATCCAAGTCAACATATCCATAGTTTTTACACCTGAGACATTCTTGCTTTAGAAATATGATATAATGGTCTGGTAGTTGAGGAAGCAAATTATATAAAATTATTTATCTGCACCTGAAAAGATGTATAAAAATTTTTATTCAGCAAGAATGTGATACTTCAAGAAATGTGTAGCAATCAGGTTTATATATTTTGGGAATAGTAAAGACTGAAAGACTGAAATAGGTTAGACTAGACCTTGATGCTCTTTTATAATCTCTGTGGTATCGGAGATTAAGATGGGGTAAGCAGCTGTTGCTATTTTCATTGGATGACTGACTCCATTTTAAAATAAGTTAATTCGATCTTCTAATGACAGTTGTAAAAATGGTGCCAAAAAGAAGTGGAACAGTGGATATCCCTGAGTATGAGATAGATGGTTAAAATAATGTCAAGTATCTATGACTGTGAAACACAACAACCCAGTACTTTGATAAACAACAAGTAAGGAAACAAGATTTAGTACTTGAAGGAGGGGTTTGGGAAACTGGATGATGGTACGTATTTTCTGAATCTTTTGAAGTTGTATTTGTATATTTTTGACTATTTGTATGAAATACTTTTAAGCACATATTGTTGTAGTAGCATTTGACAACTCACAAATAGCTTTTGCTGTTTAGCAGTTCTAACTTAAAAAATAGTTACATTTTACCAGTGCTGACTTTTCAGTTCTGCAAGATTTTTAGGACTCCATTTCCTAAAAGCATGCCATGCAATGTAGCATTGTAACAACACAATTCTAGTTCTATTTCTTGATGATTTATATAAAACAGATTAGTCATTTTACAATCATACAAATAAATAGATCTGTTTTATATCTGCTGTGTGATTCAGAGAACAGCTACATTCATAATGAAGCATTAAATAGATCCTTGTACTTCCCTACTTTTGTGAGTGAAGTCAAAATATTGCACTTTTGATAATTCTTAATCAGAAAAAGTCAGTGGGTTACCTATTACTGCCAGGACAACTCTTCAGCTGAACTTTCAATCATTTCAGCTAGTCTGTAATAGCTATTGTTCCTCCTTGGCCTTTAAATTACACATCAGAAACATTGCATACTGTCTCAGAGATCAAATGCTGGTAGTGTCATGTCATAGATTTGCTCTCCTTTCAATAAATCTCTTGGTAAAAAAAAAAAAAACTTACCAAATGTTAGTCCAGTAGTGTTAGTCCTCTTTACATCTAACCTTAAATCTTTAGCAGCTAATACAAAATTCAGGGAAAAAAACACATTAGGTCAACTAAAACAGAAAAACATGTATGTGACTTTAGGATACGTGAAACAAATCTTAGCTCTGCTGCATACTCTATAGACTATAAAATTTAATTTCATAAAGTCTTACAATTATTCTGGGTATAAATTCTAATAAACCTCCTGTATCTGCACCATACCTTTTCTCCCCATCCAGCTAAACTACAACACAATCACCAATACTAAGCTGTACAATTTCTTTAACAGAAGTAGAGTTTGCATATATGTGCCAGGCTTCGTTAATTGTAACACCTAAGATTATATAACTTGACTCACCATTGACTCACCATAGTTATCATACTAGAATCTATAGTAGGTTATAAAGCAGTTACTTTGTATATAAGATTCTCCACTGTATACATATACATATGTTAAAATAACAAAAAAGCAAGCAGGCTGTAAGTACTCCAAACCACACTATTTATTGTGTGTGCTTTCATCAGAGTCAGTGCTCCAACTTCATCAGACAAAAGAAAAGACAACAATTAACCACTTAATATACTTGCAAGTGGATGCAATTAAACCAATCATAAATTAACCATCAGTAAATTACATTCACTAATTCATGTAGGGTTATAAAAACATAAAAATTCTATTGTGGCAACAGTAAACAATTCATCAAATACAAGATATCTTCTCCATTTACAATATGTATACGTAAAACCATATACAAAACATATCAGAAACCTATACATAAATACATGTATATAATAAAAATATATACGTTAAAGATTAAAAATTAACAAGGTGTAATACCCTTTCAGCTAAAATACTGGGGGAGCTAAACACATAGTTGATACAAGTGTGGGTAATTATAAAGTAAAAATTAAAACTTGAATGATTTTTACTTAATTATTCCTACATTTAAAAATGCAACTTATGTACATGAAAAAATATATATAAATATATATATAATATCTATATATATATATATATATATATATATATATATATATATGTGTGTGTGTATGTGTGTGTGTGTGTGTGTGTGTGTGTGTGTGTGTGTGTGTGTGTGTGTGTGTGTGTGTGTGTGTGTGTGTGTGTGTGTGTGTGTGTGTGTGTGTGTGTGTGTGTATAAAAGACCAAAAAACACGGTCCAGTAGACAAGTATATATAAATGCAACCTTATGGTAAATATGACAATGACTGTAGGTAGGCAAACAAAGACCAGTGTGACACTTACTGTAGAAAGGCATACAAAATATACTTAAACATTTAGTTAGAAAAACTGAAGTGCTGGTGCACAAGCTATAGGCACTACCTAGCAAGTGCTTTAAGCTTTAAAAGGCATTTGATTGATACATATTCATTAAGGCCAGAGGGTATGTGGGCCAATGTGCGAACTTGCCACATAAGCTCACATTCCTCAAGTTTAAGTTCCCATGGACCTCCTCGTATATTATGTTCTAACTGTTGTATTACTGCAAACACAAACTTGTGAGTGGAGTAATCTAAAATGTGTTTTGCCAACGCATTTGTAGTAATCTGTTTGTGTATGCTGTACAGGTGTTTGTATATCCTTTGTTTTATTTTTCTTTCAGTTTTGCCAATGTAGTACGATGTGCACCCCTCACATTAGGCTACATAGACTACCCCTTTGGTGTCACAGTTAAATTTGCCTTCTATATTGTATGTTCTATCCATAATACAAAGTTTGTTGCCCGTCTTAATAAATGTACACTGAGGAGAACTACTACATTTTGCCATACCAAAACTACCCTTACATATTTTCTCTGTTTTTCTAACAGGCATTTCATATTGGGTCCCCTCCTATACATAAATCGTGGGGCTGCTTCCAATATTTTATTAAGACCATTGTCTTCCAAAATTATGGTCCGATTCTTAAGAAGAATGTCCCTAATGTTTTTGGAATTTGTAGAATAGGTAACAAGAAATCTTGTGCCTGTATCAAGTGTTGGGTTCACCCTCTTTTGAATTGGCTGTTCAAAAGATTATTATGTATTGCTTCATAGCCTTTGTGTACAATAGGTCTAAAATACCCTGACAGCCCTTTAGTGTTTACCTCATGGAAGATGTGTTCAAGAAAACTTAGTGGGTACCCTCTCCTGAGGAATATAGATTTTAACAAATCGCATTCTATCATATAATCATTGTCACTCGAAACCATCCTAACAGCCCTAACTACCTGTCCCTTGACAACCGCCTTCTTCTAATGGTAAGGATGGCTGCTTGAAAAATGTAAAAAAAGCATTTGAGTAAGTGGGTTTACGATAGATGGTGGTCACATATCTACTATTCGCCCTATCTTGAAACAGGTATACATCCAAAAAATTAATGGAATCTATGCCCACTTGGAATGTAAATTCCATAAACTCTGTTAAAGTGGTGATATCTGCAATAAAGGACTCTATACGGGTAGCCTCACTTTTGCAAATGAAACACGTCATCCTGGTATCTTGTATACAAACCCACGTAATCTTTGAACATTGTGTTGTTAAAAAAAAAAAACTCTCTCTCTCAATAGGCCATCACACAGTTGTTGAAACTGCTACCACAGGGTGAACTCATTATGATACCTGTTTTCTGAAGAAAAAAATTGCCCATTATACAATGACCCCCCCATTAATATTCCAAAAATTGGTCAGCATGCACGTTGTAAATCAGACTTATATTAATGGAAAAAGGTCCGGTCACCTGGACTTTTTCCATTAGTATAAGTCCTTATTTTATTTTATTTTTTTACAGCAACGGGGAACGCAAGAGCTCTGTTGCTTTTTAGAAACTGTCTCACTATGCTAAAGGAGTTTAACATAGCGAGGCAGCTTTAAAAAAAGCAATGGAGAAAGGAACATCTCCGTTGCTTTTTTTAATGCTGTCTCGCTATGTAAAACTCCTTTAACATAGCGAGACAGTTTCTAAAAAGTAACAGAGATCTTGATTTCTCCGTTGCTTCCACCCACAGCTCTGATGTACTGCATAAGCATATGCATGCGCAGTACATCAGAACTGCTGCAGAATACCAGACAGCTGCGGAAGGGCAGGATGGAGGCATTATACAATGCCATTATTTAAGAAAAGTTTTTTTTTTCTTAAATAATGTCATTGAATAATAGCAATAACCAACTTCTGGGTGTGGGTAATGCTGGATTTACCCACGGTTGTCTTTGTTTGGCCATTTGGGTTTCACCCTCGTGACCAAACCTCACCAACCATGGGTAAATCCAGCATTACCCACACCCAGGCATGGGTTATTGCTTAATTAAGCCATAGGAAATTGTTAGACAAGACTATGTCTAGAAGGGTTTCAATGACATAAATTTCTCCACCATCCATACCTTTCATGAGCAAAAATTCTCTAACCCACTCAATACCTAACTCTTGTGGCATCACTGTGTAGAGATCTTTAATATCTACTGTGAGGAAGATGAAATTCTCATTAAATTCTAAGATGTTGATCTTCTCGAGGAAACTCCATGAGTCATGGCAGATCTGTGGTTCAGTTTTTATATAAGGTTTTAATCTATTGTCCACAAATTAAGCACTTGCATATGTAATAGACCCCCTCCCATCCACTATGGGTCTGAATGGGAGGTTATTCAGGTCCTTATGGATTTTAGGAGAACCAAAAAGCAGTGGTATAATATGTGCTGGCATTGTCAAATACTGAAGTGTATCAATGTTTATGCTCCCTACTAGAAATAAATCATTAACAATGCTGTTAATCCTCCTATAAGTGCCATTGACTTTATTAAGGCTGACATGCTCATAAACGTCACTGTTTAAATAAACTTCCATTCGATTTATATATTCGGTTTGGTCCATAAAGACCAGACCTCTGCACTTGTCAGGCTTCATGACTCTGATGTTACATAAATTTAACAAGTTAATGAATTATAACTCATCAGAAGAAATATTCTTTTTAACATTCATGCTGTTCGAATTGTTAGATAACATAGGTCCATCTCACAAACTTTTTCTAAGATAGCCAAAGACCCTTGAAGGGGAAGGTTAAATAAGCTAGACACTCAAGTTATTAGTGAGTGAAGAATTAACACCCATAAGACATGTCACGTTAAGTTTGCAACAAATGATAAATAAATAAAATAAATAAATAAAATAAATAAATAAATAATTTCAAATCAGTTATAGTTTTGACTAAATTGGCCCTTCTGTCAGGTACAAAAGAGAGCCCCTTGGCAAACACATTTACCATGTCATTATTAATGTCAAGAGAAGTAAAATTAAAGATTTTAGAATCTCCTTCCAGACTTACAAGGATTTTTAAATTGTCCTGATGCATCTCTTTCACTGATTCTGGCATCAACTCTGGTGTCCCTGTTTCCTGCTGTTCTGCCATTGATTGTGTTGGTTCCCCTAATGCTCCTGGAAACCCTGTTCGCATTGTTGTTGTTGTTATTTGCAGCCTCTCTTTTTTGGGGTTATTAGTTTGCTGCTGATTATTCCTAATCCGCTCACTGCGCCGTACTGAAAGTGTTTGTTTGTCCGGTTCAACATTCTCTATGCTGGCAGCAGAATTTAAATTGTCCAGTCATCGAGTGGGCGTTGCTCAAGTTAATCATGAGCATTCACCATAGGTTTAGAGATTTGCTGGGGCTGGGGATAAGCCAAACCCTTTGAATAATCATTAATGTCTCTTACAATTTTCTTCTTTTTAGTCTCAATGGCTTTTGCCAGACTGGAATCTATACTTGAGAAAATCCTGCCATAATCAAATCTGTACCTTGGATGCAATTAAACCAATCACAAATTAACCATCAGTAAATTACAATAAAAAACACGAACCAAAAAGAACATCAGTAAATTACATTCACTAATTCATGTAGGGTTATAAAAACATCTAACTCCATTGTGGCTACAGTAAACAAATCAACTAATACAAGATATCTTCTCCATTTACATTATATATACTTAAAACCATATACAAAACATATCAGAAACCTATACATAAATACATGTATATAATAAAAATATATACGTTAAAGATTAAAAATGAACAAGGTGTAATACCCTTTCAGCTAAAATACTGGGGGAGCTAAACACATAGTTGATATAAGTGTGGGTAATTATAAAATAAAAATTAAATAATAGAATAAGCTGTATTCTGTTTTACTTAATGATGTTGGTCATGGCTGAAAAATGAAACAAGACCGGTTCATTTACCTTATTACCAATGTTAAATAAATAAATATAAATGAATAAAACAATTTAAAGCTAAGACATTGGTGTCTCATACTACAGGTATATGGCACTAAAGGTAATTACTGAAACTGGTCTTGTCTATGAAGAAATTTCAAGGATCTCTTCACCTATCAGTGCCACAACAGTCAAGCCAGTGTTCCCCAAGACATGAAGGTAATAATGATGAAACATCCTGGCTCCAAGTTATAAACAAGATAATCATAGAAATAGTCCATAATGAAAGAAGCACAGTAAGAATCTGGGATCATCATTTTCTTTAACAGATGATGTAACATCTCAAGAGTAATAGTTATAACTCACATGTCATGTGGCAGCCAGAGATCTCCCTAAAAAGGTATTCTACAACTTATCAAATGGTTTGGGATCATCTCAAATATATTAACACCAAACTGGAACATTTGAAAGTATATATTCATGGTCACGGTGGGCTGCCATCTAAATATGACGATATCCATCAAAAGTCTATGATACTAGATAATGCGTGCAATGAGCCTCAGAGAAGTAGGAATCATTACCTTTACAATATGCACACTCAAAAGGTGAATTTTAGAAATTAACAGACCAATAGAAAGCCATTTTCATCCAAACTGGCAGACTGAAAATTATGGTCAAGGAGGTAAAAATATGCGAACCTTGGGGACATTGCAACAGTGGAGAACAGCAATATGGTTACTAACAATGCATACAGAAAATCTATGCCTTCTTTTTTAGCTCTGTCAGATGAACAACCGATATCTTTATATAGAGTACAAGGAATCTGCACTAGAATCCAACAAGACAGCCCAGTAATTACAAAACATACTGTCATCAAAGAATGAAGAAGCCTTACTTTCTACAACTTAAATATATATATGAAATGTGTTTGTGTGTGTGTGTGTGTGTGTGTGTGTGTGTGTGTGTGTGTGTGTGTATGTGTGTTTGTGTTTGTGCGTGTGTGCACCCGTGTCTGTGTGTGCGCGTGCGTGTGTATGTGTGAGTGTATAAATATATATATATATATATATATATATATATATATATATCTATATATATATATATTCTATATCTATTTATATTTTTTTATAAATATATATGTGTGTGTGTGTATATATTTATATACATATATATATATATATATATATATATATATATATATATATATATATATACATATATATTATATTTATATACATTTTATATATATATATATATATATATATATATATATATATACATATATATATTATCTATATCGTTTCATCAAATCCTCATTTAATTGAAACTGAAATTAATGAAAACAATTCAGTGAAAACACTTTTTGCTGAAAACTCATTTGTCGCATCACAATTCAAAGAAAACTACAGAAGTGTATAGATATTATGTGATAGTGTACTTTTGTGATTAGAGAAATGCATTTGGAAGATTATCCGTGGGATTCAATAAACTCCATGCAAGCTTCATGCAAAGCATACATGGAGTTTACAAGTGTGTGTGGTGATGCACAGCGTTAAGTACATATTCATGCCACGCACCACATTTAAACATAATCAAGTATGGTTTCATGGCTAGTGACAGTATTGCCAGCCAGAAAACGATGTCAAACAACACGGTTAGCAAAGCTGGTTACCTCAGAGCAAAGTAGGTTAGCAGGAGTGCACAGAATGCCACAATGATTCCCAGGGCTTATCATATAAGGTATGTATATGTTCCAAACAGCACAGGACAGTACATTGTGAAATCCCATTCCAGGCATTCTGTACAGAAGTTGTGTAAATGATCTGTAAGGGTATATGGATTACCATGTAATATAAACACTCAGGGGAAGTGTATGTATTGAATAGGGACACACAGATGAATTGTAGGAATAAACACATGGAAAGGGAACAGGTGAAACAACCTAATGTACAGCAGATAAGAACATGTCAATGGAAGACAGTTGTAGCAGGAACACCAATCACATATCAGTGTAGTACAGTATGAGTGCCCAGTGAAAATGGGTATTATGTGACTGTTACACAAGGTGATATAACAATGGGGAAGATGTGTTTGTGAGATAAGCATCCTTACATGAAAAATGCAGAGGACATCTATCATGGATGTTATATACAACTGGGCTAGGGTGCATATTGTGAAGCTGTGTAAACCATACCTCTCAACCTCTTAGAGCAAGAATTCTGGACAAAGCCATAAATAAAAGTGGGGCTAAGGCTCAAAAATAGGGACATTTTTTAAATACTGCCCTTACAAATGTTTTGAATTTTCTGAAGGGTATGAAATCGATAACTCAAATGTCATTATGTTCAAACTTCAGTCTTTAATGATTTTCCACTTAATTGTCAGAAAAAACATAATTTTATGAAAAGCAGGCAAAAAATATGAGGCAAAAATCTGGACATTCTGCAAAAATCTGTACAGTTGAGAGGTATGGTGCAAACTGATTTGCCTGAATATGAGTGCAATGTCAGCAGTGGGACACAGGTACAGATTCATGGACAACAGTAAACGAAGCATGAACAATCATGGGCAATATCAGAATCGACATTGATAAAGGCCTTTTGGCCAAAACAGGTCTGTATTAAGACTTAATAAATTATTTGGATTCTCCGTGTAGTGCTGGCTGTTTTTGGATTTGTGCAATATCAGAATAATACCGCCAGTAATCTCTGACATAACATATGTGATTCTGAGTGATTAGAGATGGTTCTGCACAAACACACTTGTACAACTATTATTGTACGTTCACACTCTATGAGGGTAATCACACACTCTCCTGACACTGTAACATCTGCTAGAGGTGTTAGGAGGGACGCTGCTTTACCTGTATGCAACGTTATGATCAATACAGGTTATTCATTTATTTATTTATTTTTATTTAACATTTGTTTACTGGGATATATATGGCACAATCCACACCATCATGAATGCAACCCATGCCATGAATGTTATCAAACAGCTATGTATGTACTGAGTGCATCATTAAAACAGGTATCACACATGCATCTGGTGTACCACCTCGATGGGTGTTCCATATCATCAGACAGTAATGTTAACACAACAAAAAGAATACTTAGGTATGACTAATAAGATGTGTGATAGCTCATTGTGGCAAAGGTAGTACACTTCAGTTACACATCACTGGAAGATGTGTAGGGAGGTACATGAAGAAGGGTGCATTGTACTCAGTTGTTGGTGTGATGAAGGCTGTAAACTATGGAGGAATCATGGCCTTTGATGTGGATGTCCTTCACATATTCCATAGTTCTGTTACATGCAAGGGAGTAGTCAGCATTGTGGGCACATGCTGGTGGATGTACCATATACCTTTTAGCCAATAACAGAGATCACACACCACTTGATCTGCTGAGTCTATATTACAATCGTGAAAGCTGACTTTCACAAATACAAGTTCATCGACAGATAAATGTTGATGTACTAAAGCAGCGAAGTACAGAAAAAGAGAATTTCAGAATGCCAAACGTGTTTTCTAGGCCAGCAGGGTGATCATGGGGACGAGGAAATAAAGTAAAAAAGAACAGGTCCCTGCACGTATAGTAGCTGCACGGCTCCAAAACAAAATCACAACCGAAAAAATAGTAGAGCCAGCAAACAGTGACTGAAATAAAGATATTTATTGGGGGGACATAATAAAATAGAGCAAGCAGACTGGTTTCAGCTGTCAAGCCTTCTTCAATGCATAAAATTAACAAAGCATGCAAGCTCATATTTATAGTATAGCCCCACCTGAAGTTACCTGAGGTAAATTGCACCATTCATTAAAAATATTCATTCAGCCCTGGAGAAAACAAGGCACCCAATTTGATAATCCATTTTTTCTCCATATTATTTAATAACTGATGCCATCCTGATTTGTTATTTCTGTTTCCCTGTATCCTATCAATAACTGTAAATCTAAATGTGGCTTTTGGATGTTTTAGTGCATGTTTGTATAGAGCACGTGTTTTTTTTAGTTCTAATATCACTGAGATGTTCTGATATCCTGAATTTAACACATCTGGATGTTTGTTCCACATAGAAGGCTGAACAGTTGCAGGAAGCCATGTAAATAACCCATTCATACTGACAACTGGCAAAAAAATGAACAGAGAAAACTTGTCCAATATTTTTACTAGTAAATTCTTTAGTCTTTGACATGTTTTTGTAGTGGGTGCAACGTCTGCATGGAAAACATTCCTGCAAGGGCCCACTTTCCAGAGTTATTTGTTTAGGGCTATTATCAAATCTATTCCCTTGTTTATAATGATTCAAAAATGAACCAATGTTTTTACCTCTCCTGAAAGAAAAGTGGCATGTATTGTCTACCAGTGAACTAAGCGTGGTATCAGTCAATAGAATATTCCAATGTCTGCAGACACTATTGATGTGGACATCCATGTTCCTGCCATAAGTGGTTACTAATCTTATTTGGGTATTGTTACTTTGGTTTTTGTCCCTGTATTGGAGTAGACTATCCCTATCCTGATTAGCAGCCCAGCATCTGCCTTGAGTGATGTCCCCTTTCTTCTACCCCTATCATTAAATCTTTTAGCTAAATCTGACTCGTATGTATGTTAAGTCTCAGCGTCTGAACAAATCCGCTTCAGACATAAAAATTGTGACTTTGAAATGTTTCTGCATATATGGGGAGGATGAAAGCTGGAGGCATGAAGCAAGGAGTTGAACACGGGGTGTTTGCAATAGATCTCAGATGTCAGTGTATGGTCTGCATTCCTGATTACTAATACATCCAAAAAGGTGATTTTGTCGGTATCAAATGTAATCGTAAACTGAATGCCCCATTTATTTTCATTCAAATATGTGACAAACTCATTGAGATATGCAATATCAGACCTCCGTACCAACCAGCAATCATCCAAATATCTCCTCCATATGTCGATCTCATTAATATATATATTATGGGTTCTATCATAAATGATCTGTTCCTCGATATAAGCCATAAAGAGATCGACATAAACTGGAGCGAACGAGGCCCCCATTGCAGTGCCTCTGATCTGTAGATAACAGTTATTCTCGTAATGTATAACATTTTTGGTTAATACATGCTCTGCCAAGCAGAGCAAAAATGTATTAAAGCCAGATGGATATAATTCGGACTTCGATAACCAATGTTCCAAGGCTTCCAAACCTGCCCAATGTGGAATGTTCGTATATAATGCAGAAACATCCAAAGTGCACATGTACCACCCTGCTTCCAACTGCATGTCTGATATAATGCGTAGAAACTCTGTGGTATCTTGTATTCTAGCTCTGACACATTTAAGCAATGGTTTGAGATGCACTGTCAAGAACTGGGATAGTGGTTCCATAATTGAACCTTTACCCGAGACAATAGGTCTGCCAGGAGGGTTTTGTAGATTTTTATGAATTTTAGGTAAAATATATATATACTGACTACAAGGGTCAGAAACTGTAAGATGGTAAACAATATTGTCTGTTATGATCCCCTCCTCCCTGGCAGAATGCAGAAAATCATCTAGATGCCTCTTGAAAACAGATGTAGGGTCCAATACCATATGTGTGTAATACCGATTGTCCGACAGTTGTCTCATAGCTTCAGAATTGTATAGAGACCAATCCTGTACCACTAAAGCACCACCTTTGTCTGCTGACAATATTACCAGTTCCTTGCTAGCTGCCAATTCTTGTATCGTGTCCTTTTCATTTTTGGATAAATTGTTGTGCTTTGCACGAGTTTCCCTAAAATTGAAATGTAGATCTTTGAGAATGGAGTTGTAAAACATAGACACATTTGGATGCATGGGTGGGATAAAGTTTGATTTGTGATATCTGAAACTTAAATTTGGTTCTGAGTCAGGTGCTGTCTGAAAAAAATATTTTAGGTTAAGTAATCTACAAAAATCAGAGACATCTTTAGCAAATGTGTCTTCAGGAACAAAAAAAAAAAAAAACAGGTATGAAGTTGAGACCTTTATTCAATATTTTTACATGGGTAGGAGACAGTTCAGTGGATGATATGATTAACACATTGTTTACTTCTGTACTATAAGCCTCAACAGCTCTTTCATGCTGTCCACCCCTGTGCCCCCCCCTCTGTTTTCGCTTAACCCTAAAGGGGTGGAGGAATTCCTCCTTTTGGATACTGGTGAATTGGAGGCATGTTGTGTATTGGACTCCAAGGTTGTGGAGGATTCCTCCCCTGAGTCATCACAACTGGATGTATTAGATTTCTTGAGGATGGACGAGGGTCTTTCTCTTTTCACTACCTTCCTGTTGGAGGGGTCAAATCTAACATGTTTATTAGTCGAAAAGGGATGCCCACCCTCATAACTGGTGACATCACGATGGAACTTCCTCATTTTCTTGTCTTTAAGTGTTTGCTCCATGGTTAAGAGATCCTGAACTAATTTCTTTAAGTTGTTTTGGTAACCCTCCTGCCTCTCAAATTTGACAATTTTGATGATTTCTGAAATGTTCTTATCAATTATCCTGTCATAATACGAGGCACAAATCTTAACAAATTCCATTGATGTCTTATGATGGGCTGTAGACCATTGTTCTAGCAAGATGGAATCTGCATCAAGGTCTAGAGGTTGTGTGCAGACTCTAAGGCCTCTAGGTGATATATATTTCACTATATAGGCCTTGAGAAGTTTAGCATGCCACACATTGGCCCTCAATGTCCTCATGTTTTTGTTCAATTTGTGAAATGCGACCTTGCATCTATTCATTGTCAAAGTGGCTTCATTGCCATTATGTTCACTCTGATTGGAAAAACCAAAGACCGCCAGGTCATCTCTGTCAGATGAAAGGCCTTTCAATAAATCTGTAAGTTCCATAATAGATTTGATCAATAAAAATTTTTTATCAAAAAATTGACTTATATATGATAAGGAGTGGCAAGCAGGAACAGTACCGAAGGATATCTAGTACCAAAATAGTATTGTAAACAGTCAGTGCTAAGCCCTCAGTCAAAACCATATATATATATATATATATATATATATATATATATATATATATATATATATATGGGTCCCTATGAGTTGATCGACAACTCAAATCAGCGACAGTGACTTCACCGACAAGTCACATCGCCGACATCGCAAAACACGGAGGTTTACTGAGTAACGGATGCAAATCCGGTACTCATGCCTACCATGGTTGCATGACACTGCCACACTTAACAAACCATGGTAGGCATGAGTAGCGAATTTGCATCCGTTACTCGGTAAACACATTAAGTATTTGAACAAATCTGGCCCAATATTATTCGCGAATACATCCCATATTACCCTGAAAATGTGAAATGTTCATGCAATATATAATTTGGATACTGAGGAACTTGATTGTATCTCGTATCCACACTAAGTACATTAATAAATGGTAATATCACTTGTTCACACACCATAAATGAGTGAGAAAGTCGATATACCCGATAGTTACCAAGTCCCTATAATTAAATATAACATGACATACTCAAATAGACCCTGCAGTTATTTCCTGTCCAACTGTTATATTTTTACCTAAAATTCACAAAAATCTACAAAACCCTCCTGGCAGACCTATTGTCTTGGTTAAAGGTTCAATAACAGAACCACTATCCCAGTTCTTGACAGTACAGCTCTGGTGCCAGAGCCATGGCCTAAAGCTAAATGCCAAAAAGTGCATAGTCATCCCCTTTGGGAAAAACAAAGTGCCCACAAATTGCCACATAGGTGGTAATACATTAAGTATGGAAGAAGTAATTAGGGACTTGGGGACCCAAGTAGATAGCAATCTCTCCTTTGACAATCACATTGCCAAAGTGGTTAGAAAGACCTTCTACATAGCCCACCTTATCATGAAAGGGTTCACATCTAGATCAAGAGAGGTCATTGTGCCCCTCTACTCATCACTTATCAGGCCCATAATTGAGTACAATGCCCCGTTTGGGATGTACCTTACCCGACACCTTCAGCAACTGGAAAGACCCCAAAAGTATTTCACCAAGAGGATCAAGGGGCTCAAACAGATGCCCTATTGCAGTTCGGCTAAAGAAACTCCAGCTCTACTCAGTTGTGTACCGTCTACTCAGAGGCGATCTGTGTCTGACTTATAAAGCTATGTCCAACCCAGAATTAATGGACATGCTTCACCTCAGGAAATCCAAATCCCTTAGACCTACACGCTACAGGGACTTGAACCTCAGCACAGAAATAAATAGGACATGCTGGAGGGACAGATTCATATCCCAGAGGCTCCCCTCACTCTGGAACAAAGTCCCAATCCATGTTAGGCAGAGCCCCTCACTGACCCTCTTCAAGAGAAATCTTGACGAGTGGATGGGAGATCATAAGTTTACCCTTGGGATCTCTTCTGTGTCCCTGCTTGACAGAGGTACAGTAAACTAACCTTAAAAGGGCTACCTTCTGTGACCTACTGTACAGAGGCACAGTCAACTAATCTAAAAGAGTGACGAAAGCCAAACACACTCTGGCTAGGCTTATAAATGCCCTAGGGCAGATTGCCTAGTATCAACCTATGAACCTATGAACCTATGAACATCTTAAAACCATTGATTAAATTTGTCAGAGCTAGAATACAAGATACCATGGAGTTTCTACGCATTATATCAGACATGCAGTTGGAAGCAGGGTGGTACATGTGCACTTTGGATGTTTCTGCATTATATACAAACATTCCCCATTGGGCAGGTTTGGAAGCCTTGGAACATTGATTATCCAAGTCCGAATTATATCCATCTGGCTTTGATACATTTTTTGCTCTGCTTGGCGGAGCATGTATTAACCAAAAATTTTATACATTATGAGAATAACTGTTATCTACAGATAAAAGGCACTGCAATGGGAGCCTTGTTCGCCCCAATTTATGCCGATCTCTTTATGGATTACATCGAGGAACAGATCATTTATGATAGAACCCATAATATATATATTGATGAGATCGACATATGGAGGTGATATTTGGATGATTGCTGGTTGGTATGGAGGTCTGATATTGCATATCTCAAGGAGTTTGTCACATATTTGAATGAAAATAAATGGGGCATTCAGTTTACGATTACATTTGATATGACAAAAATCACCTTTTTGGATGTATTAGTAATCAGGAATGCAGACCATACACTGACATCTGAGTTCTATCACAAACACCCCGAGTTCAACTCCTTGCTTCATGCCTCCAGCTTTCATCCTCCCCATATATGCAGAAACATTCCAAAGTCACAATTTTTACGTCTGAAGCTGATTTTTTCCGACACTGAGACTTACCATACATACAAGTTAGATTTGGCTAAAATATTTAATGATAGGGGGTAGAAGAAAGGGGACATCGCTCAAGGCAGATGTTGGGCTGCTAATCAGGATAGGGATAGTCTACTCCAATACAGGGACAAAAACCAAAGTAACAATACCCAAATAAGATTAGTAACCACCTATGGCAGGAACACGGATGTCCTCATCAATAGTGTCGGCAAACAATGGAATATTCTATTGACTGATACCAAGCTTAGTGCACTGGTCGATGATACATGCCACTTTTCTTTCAGGAGAGGTAAAAACATTGGTTCATTTTTGAATCATTATAAACAAGGGAATAGATTTGCTAATAGCCCTAAACAAATAACTCTGGAAGGTGGGCCCTTGCAGGGATGTTTTTCATGTGGACATTGCACCCACTGCAAAAATATGTCAAAGACTAAAGAATTCACTAGTAAAAACATTGGACAAGTGTTCTCTATTGAGTTTTTTTGAATGAGTGATTTACATGGCTTCCTGCAACTGTTCAGCCTTCTATGTGGGACAAACATCCAGATGTGTTAAACTCAGGATATCAGAACATCTCAGTGATATTAGAACTAAAAAAACAACAAGCGCTCTATACAAACATATACTAAAACATCCAAAAGCCATGTTTAGACTTACAGTTATTGATAAGATACAGGGAAACAGAAATAACAAATCAGGATGGCATCAGTTATTAAATAATATGGAGAAAAAATGGATTATCAAATTGGGTGCCTTGTTTTCTCCAGGGCTGAATGAATATTTTTAATGAATGGTGCAATTTACCTCAGGTAACTTCAGGTGGGACTATACTATAAATATGTTCTTGCATGCTTTGTTAATTTTATGCAATGAAGAAAGCTTGACAGCTGAAACCGGTCTGCTTGCTCTATTTTTTGTTTTATGCCCTCCCAATAAATATCTTTATTTCAGTCACTATTTGCTGGCTCTACTGTTTTTTTTTTGGTGATGAGGAAATAAATCCTTTTCCCCACTGTAGTGCGGTCTCAGAGTTGGTATTTTTAAGTAGGGGGTGTGTGCGGGGTGTAGGGGGGCTTGCCCCCCTGCAAAAACGTTTGAAAAAGTGTTTTACATTAGGTTTGTTCACTTAGGTTTACCTTACCTTTATGGTGCTGTTGCTTCTGGGAATGCGTTTAGTATTCTCATTTTCAGTTTTTTTGTACTTAGCTGTTTTCGGACTTCGACATTTATGTGTCGATGAACTTGTATTCGCGAAAGTTAGGTTTCGCGATTCTAATATAGACCGGATTTGCTTATAGGGTGTGATGTCTACATTATCCTTCGGTTGTGCATTTGTTTTTATGATGCAACACATCCTCTCATGTTTTTATTTCATTACAGGTGTTGTAATGGCTGTGGCAGCAGTCTTTGTTGTATGTTAATACTGTCTGTATTATACTAATATCACAGTTGGAGTCAATGATTGCCCACAATCTGTAGTCCTTCAGACAACTGTTTGGATACAGGATGTGTATGACGTTTGTGTCATCTGTGACTTAAATAATGGCAGGAAAGGGCCTAGCAGACAGCCCTGATGTACAGACCTGATCACTGGACACATTTCAGCATATTTAGATGCCATGTTTGTGATCCACTGGTCTACTCACTTGATGATTTAGGTGTTTATGGCTATATATGACAGTGATGATTAAATACCTCATTGTGGATTTGTGTCAAATGCCTTAGCCTTGTCAAGTTCAACAGGATGATAATAGTGTCATCATGCATGCCCTCGATGACCTCTTTGAGAACATCTAACAAATGTAACAGACATGATGTAGCATTAACAACTCACACAGGTCTGTTGCTTGCAGCTGATATATTACTAGTGTCCATTTAGGAAGAGTCCATGCTAACATGTTGGTCTACCTGGCAGATGAAGAGAGTCAGAATGTGTCTATACATGCATGCATCAGGTGCTGTCCCCAACTCAGATGGATGCACGTTGATTTACACCCTTTGATGGGAACATAGTCTATGTGGATGGTGTGCTGGAGTGTGTATTCAACTGTATCAGGAAGGTGTATGTGCTGAGTCATGCTATAGGTGATCTGTAATGTTGTCACAGCCCATTGATTCTGTGTGATAGGCCTGGATGAAGGTAAGACAGTACATACTGCTTGTCTTATTCTGGCCAAGGGTTTGGACACAATCTCCCATGCAGCTATCACTGAGAAACTCTCCCAGCTGGGGATTAACCCTTATGTCACTAGCTGGGTAACCAGTTGGCTTACCGACAGAACACATACTGTGAAAGTTGGCAAATCAACCTGTACCAGTAGAGCAGTCACCGTTGGCTTACCCAAGGGATTTATGCTTGGCCCTTTACTGTCTGGAATCTATTTCTCAACAGTTGAGGTTAAAGTATACAGCCTTTGGCTTACCGCGCTTGTTGATTCTTGCATATTGGGTGCAATCATTGAGTCCACCGATGATTATAACATACTACAGGAGGGGCTAACACAGACAAATGACTGGTGTCAAAGCCACATGTCTACAAATAAATGCAAAGACGTGTCTTTATTTTTGTCCTTCTGTAAAGTGGAATTCCTTGCTAATTACAGCATTGACAACACTCTCACAATGATGAAACCCAGTGATGCAAGACCTGAGAACACATGTCGATAACAATCTGAACTTCGACCACCATGTGTCCACAGTGGTATGGAAAGGCTTTGTTGTGCACATCATAAGTCACACCATTATATTCAGATCTGAGGATTATATAACACCACTGTACTCGAACCTCATTAGAACATTAATAGAGCATAATGCTCCCTTTTGCATGTACCTCACCAGACACATGCAGGAGCTGGGGACACCACACGGGTTGCTCACCAAGAAATCTCAGCACCTACAAACCATGTCATGACATATGTGGACAGAATAAAAGACATGTCACTCTAATCTGTATCAGATAGGATGATAGTCTCTCACCCTGCCCAGGTGGGAATAGTGCACATCCACAAATCAGATATAGGTGATGACATCATCAGTGTCTGGTGAAGAGAATATGGTAATAGCAGTGTCTGCATACTGGTGTCTCTCTGATGGTCTGTCTAATATCAAGCAAGTGCACAGACACCCCCCCCCAGCTGACTGCAGTGGGAACAGTACCTCCTACCTAAATACATTAACTACAGAACTCTGTATTTACTGCAAGTGCCACAGCTCAAGTCTGACTTGGAGTGTCTCAGACAACACTTTATAGGGGATGACATCAGCAGTGTCTGGTGAGGAGAAGATGGTAATAGCAGTGTCCCACATGCAGGTGTAAAAGGCTCTCTCTAATGGTAAGCAAGTGCACAAACACACACATGCATCCCAGCTGACTGCAGTGAGAGTAGAATCCCTATCTATCTAAGCACACAGACTACAGAACTCAGTCCTTTACACAAGTGCCACTGCACAAGTCAGACTTTTACAAGGCTACAGGAGGACAACTTGTAGTGGATGGCATCAGTAATGAATTTTAGAGAGAATTGGTTGGAAGGCCTGCATGAAATGGATGTGTAGGCATTTACAAGTGTCAAAATACTGTCAATCCATGGAATGGGAGTGGTAACTGTAGGATACAGACGTATGCCCTTCTGGCTAGATAGAAACACACACACACACACACACACACACACACACACACACACACACACACACACACACACACACACACACACACACACACACACACACACACACACACACACTAGTTGACTGCAGTGAGAATAGAAACCCCTATCTAAGTACACAGACTACAGAGCTTAGCACTTTGCACAAGTGCCATGGCACAAGTCTGACTTTTACAAAGCTACAAGACAACTTATAGTGAATGCCATCAGCAGTGGATGTTCGAGAGAAGATGTTGGGAAGCCTGCATGAAATGGATGTGTAGGCATGTTCACCTGTGAAGATAGTTCTAGTTCTGCATGTTACCAGAATTATGTGAATGGTATATCGCACAACATTTGTTATTAATTTATGTAGTGTAATTGATATATTTGTCAACAATTACTGAAAGACCAGGGTTGCAGTGCCTGGGGGGGTGGTTAACACATAGCTGCATTGTGAATATGTGACATATTCTTAGACAGGGCCTACATTTTATGTTTCTACATGTAGTTTCATGGCATGAAGACGAAATGGACAGTAAACAGTACTAATATAAGCTATTATTTACTTTGCATAGCTCAACATCGAGCAGCAGGTTTGCACAATAGTTGGCAAAGTGTCTGTGCATGTGAGATACACATTTCTACTGCTTTCCCTGTTTGTGCATAGTTAAGCATTGTGCAAATGCGAGCCTCATTGCTAACATTCTGAGAGTTAGTATTGAGTGTATGAAACACATCTGCTGCTTTGCTGACTCTGTGACAGCAGGTGTAAATGCATTGACACATTTCTTTTTCAGCACAGATGATACTGGGCTTGCATCCAGGTGTATCTAATACTATTAAATAAATAAACAGTGATAATGCAATGACATTAATCTTTATAGTACATTCAGCATGTATTACTGTGTGTTGATATAGCACAGCGTGGTTAACTGGAATTGCATGGAGGTAACTGCAGGACTGCAGATCCGCTTACCTTCACTTGGCATTGGTGTGCAATGTCAAACTCCATGCAAATACAGAGGCTAAAAAGTGGAAGGATTCATTGTTTTTTGGTACTTATATGTGTTGTGTGTGATTCTATTTTTTGGCCAGATTATAGGTATTAAAATGGGGGTAGATAGGTAAGTGGTGAAATGGAGAGAAAGCAGGGAGAAAAACAAAGGGAAAGCAATACATGAATGTGCGGGAGGGAGGTAGGAAAAAAAACATAGCTATTCAACAGTGAAAACTGAAAATATGTGCAGACTATTAGCTGAAATTGGACTAAGGGATGACAATGATGTAGTCATGTTGTATAGCTAATTGGACCAAATCAACAGTGTCAAGAAGACATGTGTGCAAAATGGAGAGCTATGTATGGGGCAATTTTTTTTTGTGAAACAGATGCCCATTTTTTATTTTTAACTCAGTAAGAGAGTAATGCTGGGTAAAGGAATTTTGGTATTTCTGGGTCCAGTAATTTGGGTAGGTGAGGAAGCAAATGCAAACAGACAAGACAGACAAGACAAGACACAGGGACAGTGAGGGACAAAAAAGGTTGGGGAGACACAATGATTGGGGTGAGGGAGGGGACATCCAAGGCCCATGCCCATCAAACATGGAGACATTGAAAATCTAGTCCTCACCCTCTGGACTGTCATCACTGTCCCGTTACTCCACTGGCTCCTATGGACCATGAGGGACAGCAGCCTCTCCATATGCAATAGGCATACACCAGTGGTGCTGTGCATAACCTTATGCACCAACCCTGTCATCTCCTGGTAAGTGATGGAATCCCTTCCTCTGCCACTGCTCCCGGAGGGTACCACAGCACCAGCTGCCAGGGCTGTACTACCTGAGGGCACAGATAGTGCAGAAGCAGCAGAGGTAATCCTGCCAGGATGTGTCCCAGATGTGCTGGGTGTCAGTGCTTGAGCCGGTGGAGCAGGGCAGGCTAATCCACTGGGGCTGGCCTACCTTGATCTGCTGTGAAGCATTTAGTGATTTGTTACAAATGGATGACATGGAAACATTTTGATGACACATAATAGAAAATAAAAAAAAGAGATAAGGATTGGGGTGAGAGAAAAAAAAAGAGATAAAATTAGTACCATCATATGTGACATATAATGCATTATCACAATTATACAGCTATTTTATCTGAAGTATTACATTTAAGTATACATCCTAACAAATACAAACTAGAGCTACAGATTGCTCAAAATTATCCTTGAAATGTGCATACATTGCACATATGCTTGGTCCAATTATACAGATTACAGTTAACAGCGGGGCATTTATGCCACTTATATAGAGTTTAATTTATGGAATATTATTAAAGAAATCCTTGGCATTACATGCTGGATAACCTATTTCCTAAGTACAAGGTTGTGGGAAGTATGTTAACTTCATGAAGTGGAGGAAAGGGAAATATGACACCCAAGGTATTCTAGAATTTATGGTCTAAACACTACCATGAAACATGTTTGATGCTATGCTATGCCACTGTGACTCTAACAAACATTTATATGCATAGCTAGAGGCATAAGTAACCATTTAAAATGTTGGGACCTTCTAGAGTGAGTCCCAAAATATGCAAACTGAATGGCCGAAAGAACAGACTTACATACAGTAAGTCTGAGATGCCATTTCTTGGAATATACTTTTTCTCTGAGGTATGGTGATCTCGGAGTTGGTGTAAACAAGTTTGGGGGTGCAATGGGGGGCTTGACCCCCCCCCCCCCGAAAAAGAAGTTAAATTACTTGAGCAGTTTAATTCACTAACTTACTTGTGGCTAGCAACCTATAGGTTAAGAGCACACACATGCTCACATCCTCCACTATAAATGGCCTGGCTGCACCTCAGTGACACTTTTTCCTGCCTGTGCTATAGCTGTCAGCCTCTACCACAGACAGTAGCCAGAAAGAAAATCTATAATCTCCCAGAGACAGGTGAACCAACATTGAAAATACAGAGCTCTTCTCTCATTCATCTCTGCTATCTTCTATGTCCTGTGCTACTGACTGAACATAAATCTTTTGAGTCCTAGTACAGGCTTTATACCTCTGTAGCATGAAGTTGACAATTTAAAACTATGTTATTCCAAATAAGTCTTGCCTGTTATAGCAGCCAGTCATGAAGTGCAAATGTTAAAAAAGCCTGTGTGCATGACTATGCTATCATGTTCCTTGACATACAAGAGATAAACTATTTAAATATTTCAAAATATTTATTAGAATATGTAGAAGGCAAGTCATTAAGTAGTTCTGTGTTTTCCACTTCTTTTTCATGCACTTTCCAGTGTTCTTTGATGAAGTGAATGCAAGAAAAAGAACATGGAAAGAAAGTATGTCAGATGAAGATAAGCTACTCGGTGAACAGCTGTCTTGTACTATGGGAAACTATGTAGATAAAGTTCGTCATCTCAAGATGTTTTGCTGTTTGCTAGTAAACTATGGGATCTACATAGTAAACTTGTATAAACTGGAAACATTTCCCACTATTTTTTCTTCCAGTTGCAGTTGCATTAAGAACACTGTAAACGTTGGTGTCTACTCAATGTAAACTGTTTATTTTTCCATGATTAACTCAAGAATATGCTGTACAGCTTAACCGCATTTATGATTAATGATATCTGTCTGTGTGCTACACAGACACAACGCAGTGTATTTCTCCCACCATCGATATCTTAAAATATTCTGGTAGCAATCTAAAACAAAATTCAGAAAGTGCAGTAATGTTAGTAGACTTATCACTGCTGCAGTAGCCTTAGCCATGTGGGCTGTATCCTGCACAGTAGACAGACAGATGGACAGCTTTCAAAGGTTTTAGAGCACCTTCTACATGCCCAAACCATTAGTCAGCTTGAGCAGTTCAACAGCCACAGACGACATGTCTAACTCATTGTTCATAGTGACTATAAGGACTACATGAGGGGGGGGGGACTCAAGGAAAAATATGAGTGGTCCAAGGAACTAGTTTTGGCCACAGCAGCCACCCAAATTGTTGCTGAGGTGTTTTATTAGCCTGCTGTTGTCAGTGGAAGAAGGTAGAACTCAGAAACTGGTTGTTTGCTCCTTCGTGAAGCCAAAAAAGAATGTGCCTGATTTCCCAGGGAAGTCTGGCAGCAATAGTTAGCAAAACAGGTAAGTTGTAAAAAATAACTTTTCCCCATTACAGCACATTTAAAGAGCATTTAAAATATGTACCTCAGTCTACCAAAGTAAAATGGACTTTTACCACCAAAAAAAATAGTTTGAAGTTAGTTTTAACAACTTTTCACCAAGAAAGTAAAAAAAATAACATTCCCATTTAAAAGTGTATAAAAACCACACGGCGGTCATTAAAACACTTTACAAAAAAATCAATATTTTCTGTTATTTTTTTATTTATTGACTGGGATAGTCCGGCTAGGTTCAACAGAGCCTGTTTTCAGTGGAGGCCTGGGGAGAAATGCTCCAGATGCATGTTTTTGGAATGTGGGAGGAAACCCACGCGAACACAGGGAGAACATGCAAACTCCACACAGAAGGCACCCCAACCAAGAATCGAACCAGAGAACCTCTTGCTGTGAGGCGACAATGTTAATCACTGCACCACTGCGCCACCCATATAAAAATTAAAGTGGAAGTTTTTGTTCCCCAAGGGAACATATTTGCCCAGCAATCAATCACTGAAAACCTGCAGATGAGCAGCATCTTTGGAGGGAGGAAAGCAAAGCTTGGCTCAGAAATGTAATTTATAGTGAGCTAAGCCCGAGCTGACTAATGATTTGGGCATGTGGAAGGTACCCTGAATCTTTGGAAGCTGGCCAGCTGTTGTATCCTATGCAGGACACAACCCATATAGCTAAAGGTACTGCAGCAGTGATTAAACGAATAGATCATACAACAGTATGGCATGCGTGTGTTCCATAGTACCAAATCGCCAAAAGTACTTATGTTCTCTACAGATCTTCATTACATCCACATGACCCCCTCCCAATGTAAAAAGGTCATGTATTATAATCAGTCAACTACCAGTGCTTCTAACTGAATAAACAAAACAAAAGCCTTAATTAAAAAAATGACAGATGGAAGATACTTTAAGATCACGTTATTGAAACATTATAGAAAATTCAACAAAACAAGACTGCTATATGCAGTCGTATTTAAGGAAAAATCCTGAAGCACTAATTTGCCAAAATGGTGGTGATTTTTTATTTATTCTTTGTTGTCTGGGTAAGTCCCACTAGGCTAATGACCCTTTTTCACGAGCCCTGAAGTGGTATTTATACTACTAGAGGAAATTTAGACAAGGTACTTCCCTGACTCTCTTTGATAGGTGCTGTGGGACATTTTACATCCACCTGAACTACCACTAACTCAGGCAGATGGGGTCTTAGTTTTAATGTTTTGTCTGAAGACAGCATACTCAGGAGTGCAGCACCCCTCTTATGTTGCACTGTAGTGTCAGCACTGGATATTAATACATGCACCTGTGGTGGGAATAGAACCCACATCCTTCTGATCTTCCAAAGGTGAGTGTGTTACTTGTTTCACCACTGACACTAGTATGAAATAAAGGACAGATATTAACAGCACACAAAGATTGTGAGCAAACAGTATGCAACTTCCTTCTGTTTTGATATAAATGTAATTCATATTTAAAACATTTCAGAGCGTTAGCCTAATTTCAAGGACTCAGTGTTTTGTCTTCTGTTAGCTTCACTTGAGCTTTTGCTTGGGCTTGGGCTTGTATTTTATTTATTTATTTATTTATTTATTTATTTATATTTGTTGACTGGGAGTGTCCGACTGAACGTAGGTCCATTTTCAGCGGAGGCCCGGGGAGAAAAGCTCCACAGTTAAAATAAACAGATAGTAGTTACATTGGATTACATAGCGATTAACAATTTACATAGCAATTACTTACAACATATTTACAGATGAAGAACATAGTACATCAGTAGACAACTAGAATCTATCTGTGAAGTACATAACAGACATTAACAAATGTTACAATAAGCTATAATTTCTATAATGTAGATTTGCTACTATCAGCTCTTTCTACTACAGTGTGTGTTTAAACAGGAAATAGTCCAAAGGTTCACTTTACCCGTAACTTATCTCATATAGTTTATGTTCATTTGATGCACTTTTTCAGCAGTCCTTCATGTAACAAAAACTAGCAGGAAACGGGCAGATAGACTCTAGGAACATTAGTATGGTATAAAATAAAATAAGCAATGAATCATACAGGCATTGCAGCTCCTTTTGTGGCTTCAAGTAGTTTGGTGCAATCAGTACATGACTACATAGAATACCAATGTCAAATTCTTTTAAATGTTTTCAGATACCCAATAGTAATAATGCTATTAAGTTTAAGCAGGCCTTGAGAAAAAAGTCTATAAAGCTTTCATTCATTTTCAGACTAGTTTTATAGACTCACTTGTTTTTTCATATTTATGTTAAATGTTTGTAAATGCTACTTATTTCAAACAGCTTGTTTTATTTTATAGCACATTTAATTAATCAGGGTCCCCACTTGTGGCCTGATGTGAAGTGAATAATGATGCATTCATTATGTCAATCCCAGCTGGATGAGTTTAACCTCAGCAGCTGTGGTTCAAAATCACAAATCTCTGCTACTGCTATTTCTGTTACAGCGACAGCGACCGCAATGATTTATAAATTGTTTGCAGTTTTGCAGGTTTGACTTGTCTTCTGATTTTGTGACCACAGAGTTCGTATATATGTGTAAGTAAGGGGGTCTGAGGAGAGAAATACCCCACATGGATTGTAAGAATTGTATCTAGTTCTCCACCCCCCCCCCCAAAAAAAAAAAAGCTGTTTTATGTCCAGTTGTGTTCAGCTGGCTGTAATTTTTTCTGGATGTAATTTGATGATTTGTAATGGAAAACTGTTCCTCATCGTTTTATGTGAAACAATCAGTTTTATGCGATTTTCTCTTTAGCATGTGTGATTACTTTCTTGATTTACATAATGGTGATGCATCTTTAACAAACCAGCTTGATTAAGTTCTTTAATTCATCAAATGATGTTACTTATTGGTGTGTTGATTTTATTTCTTTAACAATAAACAAACTATACCCATCAAAAAGAAACTGTATATAGTATTTTGTATTATTTATTGTATCATTTTAAATTGGGGATTCTTTGGGGGACATACAGTTTATTTTCATTTCAGTTAGCAGAACAATGACTATAGTGTATTACGTTTGTATGTATAGATCGACTGCATATGGCTGATATATGCAGATGGCCAACAGTTGTGTAGGATCGACAATACCAGGGTAGGGGAATATTCTCTTTCCCAAGGGATTTAGCAGTGACTGCAGGGGGGTTCCCCCTGCAAGAAATGATATTTGTTCCCCCATAAGGTAAATGCAGGGGACTTGCCCCCTTGCAAAAATGATGTTATTTTTTGCATGCACCAAGGTTCTTTCTTGGTGCATGTGTGGTAACATGGCAATCTTCAGTTTGTTGACATTTTGCAGTTGATGTTTTGGTGGTAGACATATGGTTACTCAAGTAAAGTAAGTAGATTCATGTGTGTGTGTGTGTGTGTGTGTGTGTGTGTGTGTGTGTGTGTGTGTGTGTATATATATATATATATATATATATATATATATATATATATATATATATATATATATATGTGTGTGTTTTTAAAGGACAATGAGCTGTTTCCAGTAATTCAGGGTTTGAGTCCTTCAGTTTCTTAGCTTCTGTTTGTTATGTCTGTGACCCTGAGCAATCTCAGTCACCTAGAATACACCTTTCTCGCCATACTGTTATGACTACCCTCAGGAGCCACTTAAGCAGTGCTACCAGTTTCCTCCTGTAAATAGACACTTGTGTTCAGTTAGTTTACATAGTTTACAGATTAAAAAGAATAGCTGCTGTTACTCAAATAACATTCTAACTGCAGTGTCAGTTGTTCACAAATGGTTAGATTAACTGTAATCTGTATAATTGGACCAAGCATAGGTGCAAAACTTTTATGGGGGTGGTAGAAGAAAGTTTACATTCCAAATGACTAATTCCTACCTAAACTCTCCTTGTGAGACAAAGTATGTATACGAATATGTATATTTACATGTATCATCATCATCATTATCAACTCCCTTTTTCCCATTTTCTACATGATGCCAGAGTGCTGTGTCACCTGTCACCATCTCTCTCTTGATTCAGTGCCACTCTCCTACCTTCTTCGACAGCTATGCCTAACTGTCTCAGGGCTTCTTTCACACAATCCATCCATCTCTTTGCTGCTTTCCTTCATTTCCTCTTGCCTTCTTGGTCAAATTGTGTTCTGCTTTTCTGCACATGTACCCAAACTACAATGACCTGTTCTCTTTGACATTCTTTACAATTGGAGTTACTTTGACTTCTGCTCTGATGTCCTCATTTCTACAAGTTTCCCAAAGAGTGCATCCTACCACCCATCTCGGGCACTTCTGTTTTGTACATTTTACTTTTCAGGTTCTTTGGCATTTTTCTGTCATACACTACCATTTTGCTGGCACCTTTCAAGCTTTGACCTCCTCATTCAGTCTCCCCTTCTCCTCAACAAGCCCTCCCAGATACTTGAAGTTGTTAACCTGCTCCACTATTTTTCTTTCTATCTCACTTCTCAGCTTCTTCTGATTTCCCTAATTTGCTGTCATTACAACTGTCTTATTTGTACTCAGTTTCATCCCATGTGCCTTCAGTTTTGCATTCCATTCCACTACCCTTTGCTGAAGTTCTTGCTCAGAGTCTGCCTGTAATGCCATTTAATCTACATACAGCAACTTTGTTGATCTTTCCCAACTGACATGTTTGTTGATGTAGTCCATCACCAGTATGAACAGCAGTGGGCACAGAGTTGAATCTTGATGTACACTGACTCCCACTGGGAACCCTCTTTGAGTCCAAACACAGTTCATAGTGGTAACCACAAAAAACAGATAAAACTACAATTTCCACAAAACAGCAGGTAAATCCAAAAGGACAGGAAAAGGCAGGAATGAATCCAACAAGTTTATTAGCTCAGACAAGGATTAAGCGCTTTCATAACCCATGCTTTATCGGAATCAATGCAACAAAAAATACACCATCCTTATTACCCCTCTCAATAGGTTACATGATGCATTACACATTACTCAATTGCTCATGCTACTATACAGTTAAAATCCAAAACAAAACTCTTGAAAACAAGCCCATAAGGACATTGATTACATAAAAAACAAAACTAAAGTGCAGGAAAATCTACTTAAAAATTTGTTGCATAAATATATTACATAAATGTAAAAAATTTATCAAATGTGTTGGTATGTAGTATAACTGTTCAGACTACATATGACTTCAGTTTTAAAACTCTAGATATTGACACCCTTTCATTCAGGCCTGGGAGGGGGTAGCATTCAACCTAAACTGCCAGTGCAACTCCTTTTCCTCCAGGATATCCTCCAATGGTCCATCTTGTAACACTTGTTCCAATACAAAGAAGCAGAAAAAATTCTCTGAAAACTCTATAATGAGTTTGGCCAAAGCATTTTTATGATCCTGTTTCCTTATATCTGCTCTATGCTCATATATACGCTCCTTGAATTTTCTTTTGGTCTTCCCCACATAGTAACCCTTGTTATGTACTTGACATACTGCAGCATAGATTACCCCAATACTGTTACAGTTACTGAAACCACTGGGTCTAATCCATATGTTATTAATGGAACTAGAGTCACCCTCCAAAATATCAGTACACTAGTTGCAAAAGCCACATTTATAGGTACCCACTCTCCTGTTGCTGTGTACATATGCACAATGAATGGGAACATGTTCCAAAAAATATTTTTATGGTCTTAACCTCTTCTATAGAACACCACTGGACATTTCCCTATTTTCTCCCCCATTTCTTTAAAAAGAGAAAACAGTCTGCCAATTTTTATCTAAAATACCTCTAATCTGGTTGGCTTCATTGCAAAAATCAGTAATAAAATCCTGTCTCCTCTTGGATGCCTCATTGTTCCCCCTTATAACTACTTCAGATATAGAGGCATATGTAGAGTGAATTAAAGAAATAATGTCCACCCTACTCCTTTTTTCCACATCATCATAATGGATGGGGTCAATTAAATTATCTGGATAACCCCTCCTATGGAAAATGTCCCTTAATTTCTCACATTCCTCAAAGTGTCATGGGTGGAAACCATTCTTGCCACCCTGACATACTGTCCTTTAATAACACCCATTTTCTAGTGCAGGGAGTGGTTGCTCTCAAAGTATAATATACTATTACTGTGGGTGGGTTTTCTATGTATGGTACTAACCCACCTCTCCTTGAAAGTCTTTAGAAATACTGACATCCAAATAGCTCATGTTCTCATAATGGGCACTGTGGGTAAACCTGAGGAAAGGTGTGGACGAATTGATGAATTCCATAAATCCATCTATCTCCCCCATGGATCTATCCCAAACAATAAAAATGTCATCCAGGAAATGGAGATATAACTTCCATGCTTTCATTGCATAGTGGCTAAAAGGGATATGCCTTTCCCATTATAATAACGCAATGTTTGTAAATATGGGGGTGCATGATGCCCCCATAGTAACCCCTTTCTTTTGCTTAAAATACTGCCCTTCCAAAAAAATGAAATTGTTTTTCAAAACCAGTTCCATACATAAAACTAGAACATTAACAATATTGTTACTAAAATCAGTGCATTCACACAGAAAGTCATGAAACCATTCGAACACTTGTTCGTGTGGTATAGTGTTGAAAAGTTCAATAACATCTACAGTCAAAAAAAGACACTCTTTGGAATACTCCAACTCCTTCACTTTAAGCAAAAAATCCCACAAATCTTTGCAAATGTGGGTAAAAGGCTCTAAACAATTTTCAACAGAGTATCAATGTAAACACCCAGGGGGTGGGTTTAGCTTTTCTTGCATTTACTATCGGTCTCATATGGGGGGGGGGGGTCAGTGGTGCACTTGTGAATCCTGGGAATTCCAAAGATACAAGGCACCACTGGATGTAAAACTTGCAGGTAACTATGTAATTCTTGTATAATGTATCATATCCTGCAGTAAGAAACCAATTCTCCTATATGCTTGCTTGATGAAATTCAATAATGTTTCTTCATATAAGTCACAACTGGTGACATGACCTATCATTTTGTACAAATAATCATCTTTATTCATTACCACAACCCCTCCCCGTTTATCAGATTTCATGACCCTCAAATTTCTGTTCATAGCCA
Source organism: Protopterus annectens (assembly GCF_019279795.1). Classification (NCBI taxonomy): domain Eukaryota; kingdom Metazoa; phylum Chordata; order Ceratodontiformes; family Protopteridae; genus Protopterus; species Protopterus annectens. The sequence continues at coordinate 845,711,496 of NC_056734.1, forward strand.
ATTCATGTAACAGTTTTGTTTCCTGGTGGTTGAGGTTGCTTGTCTTGTTACATATGTCCCTCTTTAGGGATCTAAAATACAACTCCACCATTTTTTCAAAAATAATCAAAGAAAAAGGTAGTGTAGGATTAAAGGTACTGCTGTGTCTCAACACAGTCCCTGCCAATTCACATTGATCCCCCAAAATAATCCTTAAATTCACTTTTCTAAGAAAAAGTCTCAAATGTATTAATAGGGTGTCAATTTTAAAGCTTGCAGAGGGAACAAATGACTCACCTTTGCTTAATAAATTAGCATGATCAACTGTACATATATAGTCACTGTAATTAAACAGTTTAGAGTCACCCGGGTTGTTGTAAATCAAAGGCGGAACTTCAACAACATTATTATTGTCAAAATCAGTAATTTCCTCTGGACCCACATTTACCTCCACCACTGGGCTGAGTTGTAGGATCATTGTTGTTGCCATTTGGGGCTCGAGTTCTTCTTCCAAGGGTTGCGCGATACATTGTTCTGCCTCTCCCTCTTGTTCTTGATCCTCTCCAAATGCTGAATCTGTTCCCCCTGATTTACATCTAAAGGGCATTCGTCAAGTGCATCCTCCATGTTGACATTCATAACCTGCCCTGCTTCCTCATTGACACCGTCATCTTCTCCTGCATAGCCATTGCTTGATGAAGGCATAGGGTGCGCCGTCCCTTCATTATACGCAACCCGGTCTCTTTCAAATTTCCTTTCCTTTCTGTTGTTCATATAGGTGATGTCTCACTCCACTTTTTTTAAAAAATATCTCGAGAAAGTTGTACATCTTTCTGCAGAATGCCATCAAATTTGTCAGCCTCGCTGACTAGAGTTTCAATCTCCCTTTGATTGTAGTTGATAATACATTCAAGCAGCTCACATCCATGCCGATTGAACATGCTGAGCAATTCTGAGTGGAATGGACTCACCATTTTCACTCCGTTAGGAAATTTCCACACCCTAAGTCCTTTGGGGATCCTTCTAACCTTGACACTCTCTCGTAAATACATGTTTTCCAACTGCAATTTACGGCATTTGTAAATAGTTTTTTCAAAAGAGAGTAAAGATGCTTTAAAGGTTTGAGGTTCCCCACAACTTTCCTGATTACCAAAAGACAGAGGGCTGTTTAACCATTTTTTTTCAAATTCTCACAAAGTCCAGCATTGGAACGGAGGTTGCTGGAAGACCCCTTGCCAGGGGAATTCATTCTTTGTCCAGCTGTGAGTAGGCAGGAAGGTGTCTATTGGAATTCACTATCCATATTCATGGCACAGTCACATTTTTGCTGAAACAAATTAACTTTATTGGTAAGCTCCTACACCAACTGAGTAAGTAAACCTACACTATGGGTAAGTTTTTCCATATCCCTCATGTCAACCTCTGGACATGCCATACTGTTGTCCACAGAGAAGCCAAGTAACCACAATAAACAGATAAAACAGTACCACTTCCACAAAACAACAGGTGTGGCTTTTGCAACTATTCTACTGATATTTTGGAGGGTGGCACTATTTCCATTAATAACATGTGGATTAGACCCAGCTGTTTCAGTAACTGTAACAGTATTGGGGTAATCTATGCTGCAGTATGTCAAGTGTGCAAGGGCTACTATGTGGGGAAGATCAAAAAAAGAGCCAGCACCTTGGAAGAGTGAAGATTTATTCTAAAAACCAGACCGGTTTTAACTTATAGCTTTCATCAGTGGTACATTACAAAAAACAGTGATAACCCTGCAATATATTCTTAATCTCATTAAGTGCCCATGACATAATTTCCTGTCCAAGACAAAACTGGTCTAATACCAGATAATGAACAAATAAGCAATACAAAACACAATAAATTAAATACAGATTTACTGTCTTGTTCTCTCCTTTTGTTTTTTTTTTGTTTTTTTCTTTTTGTTTTTTGTTTTTATTTTTCAAACTGTTGGACTCTTGGTACCAACTCAAGAGTACTAAATAATTCTAAATGGTATCCAACCATGAAAAGAAAGGAAAGCATTAAAATTTGTCCTTTAATCCAGGTGGGAATAGACCCCCTAGTTTTACAATCCATTTTCTTTCCTTCATGTTTAATATACTGTGCCACCCCGTTTTGAAAGATCTATTGCCTGATATTTTGTCAATAACTATAAAGGTAATTTTTTCTGTGGGATAAATCAGTGAATGTCTGTAAAGAGCATTGGTAGCTCTAGCATTCCTAATATCCCCTAAATGTTCTAGCATTCGGAATCTAAATTGTCTGGATGTTTGGCCCACATAGAAGGCTTGACAGGTGCAAGTGGCCAAATATATAACCCAATCTTTTCCGCAATTAGCGAAACAGTTAATGTTGTACAACTGTCCAGTATTTTACTTGTGAAGGTTTTGGTTTTGAAAACATATTTGCAAACACAGGGGTAAAAACCATAGAGGATCTTTTCCAATCAATAGTGAAATAAATGTTGGATGCTCTAATGTGCACAATATTAAAAAATATGTTTTATCATCTGAAGAGGAATCATTGCTGAATAAAGGTCTTGGTTTTATACCATTTTTTTTGTGGAGGAAAGCATTTTTGTCTCTGACATGCTACCTTTTTGCAGAAAGGTGAACCTGAAATTGTTTTTCGGCCAACTGGACCATTCTCAGAGATCTACTGATTTTAGATTCTACAAGTCTAATTTCAGTCCACCCATGGACAAACATGTTGCCATTTTCCAACAGGCAGTCATTAAAGATTTGCATTACCATTTAGATTCCTCACATACTCTAAGACACAATTTAACAATGGCAGAGCAAAAAGCTCCTACTGATCTTAGGACCAACACTGACATTTCCATCCTACCAACAGATAAGGGTGGGGCAGTGGTGGTCATGGACTACAGTTATTACTGGGCTGAGGGAACAATTGTCTAACCCTCAGCATTATATGAACATGCCCACTGACCCCACCCGGAATTTTTTGCAGGAAGCTGTTGATCAGGGAATTATCAGTGACAAAACTAGACAACAATTAATAGTCAAAGATCCAGGCAAATAATATCTTTACCTATTGCCTAAAATTCATAAATCTTTGAGTATGCCATTAGGCAGGCCTATTGTTTCGAGCATATGCACCCTTACGGAGCCAATTTCAGCATTTTTGACAGAATATTTGCAACCGTTATTACCACATGTCAGAGCTAGATTAAAGGACACAACTGAATTTCTACAAATTGTATCTGAGTCTGAAATAGAACCTCATTGGTTGATGTGCACCCTGGATGTTAAATCACGTTATACCAGAATTCCACACTGGGCGGGATTAACAGCATTAGAATTTTGGTTAAATAAGACCAATAGCTATAGCCCAGGTTTTAATACATTGCTTATTTGCATGACCGAGCATGTCCTTATGAAAAATGTCTTCTATTTTCAACACGAGTGTTACTGGCAAATACAAGGCACAGCAATGGGGGCATATTTTGCCCTAATATATGCGGATTTATATATGGGATATGTGGAGGAGCACATTATATACAATGAATTACATAATCTGTATTTGCCAGAGATAGACATATGGAGACATTTTTTGGATAACTGTTGGCTTGTATGGAAAGGAGGCAGTGATTATTTGGAGGAATTCATTGAATACCTCGATGGAAACAAATGGGGGGATGAATTTACAGTGAGTTATCATAAAAATGAGATTCACTTTTTGGATGTTAATTGACAGCGTCAACCAGATAACACATTACGAACCACAGTTTATCGCAAACATCCACAATACAACAGCTTGCTACACACCTACAATCTCCATCCTAAACATACCATTAATAATATTCCTAAATCTCAGTTTTTGCGCTTGAACAAAATTTGCTCTTCACAGCAGGATCTGACAAAATCCCATCAGGATTTAGCCAACAGATTTTTAGCTAGGGGATATGGCACACAGAATGTCAATTCAGCCATGCAATGGGCTAATAATCAATCCAGGGATACCTTACTAGAATACAAACATCAACCCAGGAAGGATAATAAGGACACCTTGAGAATGGTCACTACATTTGGTAGAAACACAGCATATCTTACTGATGTTATTGACAAACATTGGAATATTTTGAAGACTAATGAACAATTGGATGACCTTTTGGGGGACAAATGCCTATTTTCCTTCAGGCGGGGCAAAACCTTAGGGTCCCACATCTCTCATTACAAAAAAATCATGCATCAGGATGCCATTTATTATCAAACTACATTATCAGGGGAGAGATTGGTTGGTTCTTACTCGTGGACATTGCACTTTCTGCAAATATGTTTTCAAAACCAAAACCTTCACCAGTAAAAATACTGGACAGTTGTACAACATTAACTGTTTTGCTAATTGCGGAACAGATTGGGTTATATATTTGGCCACTTGCACCTGTCAAGCCTTCTACGTGGGCCAAACATCCAGACAATTTAGATTCCAAATGTCAGATCATTTAGGGGATATTAGGAATGCTAGAGCTACTAATGCTCTTTACAGACATTCACTGATTCATCCCATAGCGAAATTTACTCTTACAGTTATTGACAAAAAATCAGGCAACAGATCTTTCAAAACGGGGTGGCACAGTATATTAAACATGAAGGAAAGAAAATGGATTGTAAAACTAGGGGGTCTATTCCCTTCTGGATTAAATGACAAATTGTAGTGCTTTCCTTTCTTTTCATGGTTGGATACCATTTAGAATTATTTAGTACTCTTGGGTTGGTACCAAGAGTACAACAGTTTGAAAAATAAAAACAGAAAACAAAAAGAAAAAAAACAAAAAAGCAAAAGAAGAGAACAAGACAGTAAATCTGTATTGAATTTATTGTGTTTTGTATTGCATTTTTGTTCATTATCTGGTATTAGACCAGTTTTGTCTTGGACAGGAAATGATGTCATGGGCACTTAATGAGATTAAGTATATATTGAAGGGTTATCACTGTTTTTTGTAATATACCACTGATGAAAGCTATAAGCTGAAACCGGTCTGGTTTTTAGAACAAATCTTCATGCTCCCAAGGTGCTGGCTCTTTTTTTGATGTTTGCAGCAGTTTGTCTGGCCTGTGCACCTACCGTACTTGCTAGCCTACCTCTTCTTGACCATATGTGGGGAAGACCAAAATAAAATTTAAGGAGCGTATATACGAGCATAGAACAGATATAAGGACACATGATCATAAAAATGCTTTGGCCAAACACATTATAGAGTTTCCAGGGCATTTTTTCCTCTTCTTTGTATGGGAACACGTGTTGCAAGATCTTAGGGGTGGACCATGGGAGGATATCCTGGAGGAAAGGGAGTTGCGTTGGCAGTTTAGGTTGAATGCTACCACCCCCCAGGCCTGAATGAAGGGGTGTCAATATCTAGTGTTTTAAAACTGAAGTCATATGTAGTCTGAACAGTTAATATTACATACCAACATATTTGATATTTTTTTTATATTTATGTAATATATTTATGCAACACATTTTTAAGTAGATTCTCCTGCACTTTAGTTTATTTTTTTATGTAACCAATGTCTTTATGGGCTTGTTTTTAAGAGTTTTGTTTTGGATTTTAACTGTATAGTAGCATGAGCAATTGAGTAATGTGTAATGCATCATGTAACCTATTAGCAGGGGTATATAAGGATGGTGTATTTTTTGTTGTATTGATTCTGATGAAGTACTGGTTATAAAAGTGCTTAATCCTTGTCTGAGCTAATAAACTTGTTGGATTCATTCCTGCCTTCGCCTGTCCTTTTGGATTTAACTGCTGTTTTGTGGAAGTGGTACAGTTCATAGCGGTGTCTTTGGGTCCTTGTATATAGCCTGCACTAATACTACAGTATTCCTGGGAATTCAAACTACTGCAAGACTGCCCAAATCAGCTTTCTTGGGACCTTGATATATGCTTTCTCTAAGTCTAGGAAGCAACAGTTTCACTCTTTCATTTCCACATTCTTCTCATCTATCTGAATTACTGCAAACATTGGGTTGTTCATGCTGCATCCTGGCCTGAATCTGAATTACTTATCTCTCATCTTACTTTCTGCTGTTTTGTGTATACATTTATCAATCATGCTATATAGAATTTTCATGCATTGTGACAGGAGTATGATACCTCTATACTGTCCACAGTTGTAGGTGCCCCCATTTTTTCTTGTACACTGGCACTAGTATGGTTATTCTGCAGTCATCTGGGATTCACTTTTCTCTCCATACTGTGAGTACCTCAGGAGCCATTTCTACCCCATATCACCCAACATCTTGGTCATATCTGCTGTGACATCATCTGAGCCTGCTGATTTCCCTGGCTTCCTTTTACTTAGTGTTGTTCTTACTTCTTCTAGGGTGGGCTCTGCTTCTTTCATTGGAGGCTGTGTCTGGGACAGTACATCTTCCATGGGGCTTTCTTCATTCAGAAGCTGCTGGAAGTAGTTCTTCCATCTGCCTTTGTTTTTGTTTTGTGGACTGGTGAGCAGGGTGTTGTTGGCATCCATTATGAAGGGTGCCTGACTATCTTCTTTATCTTTCTGTCTTTGCCTTGTGACCTGATAGACTTTCTTTGTGACACCTATTGAGTCACTCTCCAGAAGCTGGTAGAGCGCCTCTGATGCCTTGTTCTTTGCTGCTGCAACTCTTCTCTTAGCCTGTCTGTTAACCAGCCAGTACTCATTTTTAGTCTGGTCCGTCTTTTCTATCACCCATTTTTCCTACATTCCTTCTTTCTTTTGATGACTTCCTGGACTTTGGCATTCCACCACCAGTTTTTCTTTTGTACCTTATTCCCATACCTGGCTCAGTTGTATATCTGTTCTGTAGCCCTTGCACATACTGTTATGAAATGCTGCCATTCTTTAACTCCACCTATTTCCTATTCTTCTTGAGGTGCTAAAGTACTGAGTTATTCCTTGAACTCTTGTGCTTCCTATCCAGTCAACTTCCATGTCTTCAGCCTACTCTCTGATAACTTTAAAGCCTTCTCTGCTCACTGCAGTTTATGCTGTGGGCTGAGTGTTTCACTGGGGATGACTTTGGAATCATTGGTTCTACCCCAGTGCCCTTTCCTTACTAAGAGAAAGTCAACCTGAGTTGCATGTTGGTCATTCTTGTATGCAATCTTATGACTGTCTCTCTTAACTGGCCAGCATCAAGCCATTTGCCAGATGGAAATCTAAAATGTCCTCTCCTTTATTATTGCTGACCCACCCATCTGAACCCAGGCAGTCATTATATCCTGTTAACGTGTCATCCAAAATGTGCATTCACCCATTATGAACACCAGCTCAGGCTGTCCCACTTTATTTAGTAAGTCCTGCAAATGCTGTTTGAATGCATTCTCTTCCATATTATCACAACCATGCTGTGGGGCATAGGCTGAGATTATGAACAGCACCCTATCTTTACACTGGGTGTCCAGAGACTATCACTAATTCTGATGATGTCCCTCACTGTTCTCTGAAGCCTCTCCCTCACTACAATTCCCACACCATTTCTAGTCTGCCCTCCTCCTTATCATAAGTTGAGTGGATTTGTTGCACTTCCCCTCCATCTTGTCTTTTAGATACAGTGGATGCTCAGACTTTTTCTTACCATCATGCCATCTACTTTCAAGCTGCATCCTGTCAGTGAACCTACATTGAGTGGAGTAATCCTTTGTTCAGCTTTCACTCTATCCCAGGTAACTCAAGCTGGACAACTGCCCGCTGTCCAGCCAGTAGCTTACTTACTCACAGTGACCATTATGGGCACACACACAAATCTCCCACTGTTAGTATAGGTCAGGATAAGCCACAACACTTGTTTTCAAATGTCTGTGTTCATTTTTTGACAACATTAGACTGAATCACCTAGAGCCAATTTTTAGACCATTGAGTGTTTAGCCCTGTCACGGCACTTAATCTGTTTTCCTTGTTCTCTGCTTTAGAGAGGTACTGCATACCACAGTTGATGCCCAAAGTATTTGGTCTAAACAACTCTTTCCCTAATAGCACCATCTAGAGTCAGCTGCTGACTCCATTCTTGGGTGGGTTTGAGGTAGAAACAGCAAACTCTATACAGACACTGGCCAGACATCAGGAAATCATGTTGTAACTTGTGCATGGGAGGAAAAGGCCTTAACAATTATGACAACTAGTCTGTCATGTACTGTGGTGGTGGTGCTGTGGCAGCGTTGTCGCCTCATAGCAAGACGTTGTCCCATTTGATTCTCAGCTAGAGCGTCTTCTGTGTGGAGGCATGCGTGAATAGGACATGCCTTCGTTGAAGGTTGTGCATCAGGGCTGGTAACCCAGTACGTAATATATATATTTAGACAGAGAGAGAGAGAGAGTAAATAGCCATATTTCATTGCGTGGCATCAGATAATGTGAGATATTATTTGCAGGTGCAGCAACAGTATTATTGCCTGATTCCATCCTATAACACTGCACAGAGTGTACATTTCCATTATGAGTTATAATGCATTCTTAGCAGTGCAATAAGGTGTTAGTGTTTAATAGACTAGAAAACATTAACACTTTTGGGAGCACATTTTATAGGTTACCATACTTCTCAAATGTCCAGATTTTCACAGAATGCCAAGATTTTTGCTTTGTATTTTTGGTCTGTTCCTCATAAAATTATGATTTCCTGGCAAATCACTGGTAAATCTTTGAGGATTGAAGTTAAAACATAGTGATAAACATTTGAGTTTCAGACTTCACCCCCTTCAGAAAATTCATACTAATGCAAAACCTGTTTTCTATCACCTTTCTATGCTTGTAAGAGTAATATTTAAAAGTTTTCGCTATTTTTGGGCTTTTGTTTAGATTTCTTGCTATAAGAGGTTGAGAGGTATGTAGGTTACTTAACCAAACATTGACATTTATGAAAATGCAAAGAGGCAGTACATGTTTCCAGGAATAGCAAAAGAAGAAAGAAAAAAGAAAAAAGAAGTATGCAGTTGTCATGCAAAGATGATTAGCACTAAACACTGTAAGACAGATAGAAGAGGATATTGGGAACCAAAATGATTTGATACATCAGATAAGATAATTAACCACATTCTAAAAAAGCCTCATTGTTGAGAGATCATCAGGAAATAAATTGATAAGCTAAGCTGAAATCTGAAAGATCAAACTACTTGTTACTGGTCACATATAAAGCAAGTGAAGGCTAGTGAGAGTCATACCCTGGTCTCTGGCTTTACAGTGCACAAACTCTGGATTAGAGTGCTTTTCTGCATTTAAGGAGGAAGAAAAATAAAACTAAATGATGGGAATTATTTATTTATTTTACATTTGTTTCCAGATCCAACTGCTGGCTCTACTTGTTTTTTGGGGAGAAATGCTCCACATATAACGAAACACATACAGCATAAGTATAATAGAGTACAATTTCACAGGAACAGAAGCATGACATTTTACCTTTAACATCATTTTCCAGATACAGAGCATGATACATTACATAATACATCAAAACCATAGTGGTAGTCATCACAAATTGATATCACCTGTAATTAGGTGAGTTTAGAGATGTTATTTAGTTTGAAGGGTGAAACTGCATATGTAATGTTAAGATGGCTTAGGATACACTTTACTGTTAGAAGGGTGACACACTTAAGGTTGTATAGTTAGATGACAAATAGTGATGGTGATGTAGCTGAGACATAAAGAATACTCTGGGGTTGAGGCTTAGGACAAGGGTGAATAGTAGAAAGGAAGAGAAAGAGTTTCAGGCTGAAGGGATGATAACTGCGAGATAGGAAGGTAGGAGTGGTAACCCTGTGTGAGCTGAGGTCTAGCTTGGAGAGTTACAGTTACATATCCAGTTGGCTTGTAAGTGTCATTTTTGTGATTGTTTGAATTGGGTTAAGGAGGAGATTGCAGTTACATTAGTAGGCAAGGTGTTCCACTTTTTGGCTGTGAAATCTGAGTATAGGGAAGATCCCGCAGAGTTGTTGGGTTTAGTGAAGGAGAAGTTTGTTATTGGAGCTTAGGACCCTAATACTGGAGAAGGGATGTATTAGTTTTTGTAATGCAGGGGTTTTCTCTGGGTAGTAAAGTATTTTATGGCCTAATATGAGCTGGTTATAGAGAGGAACTTGGGGGAGTTTGAGCCAGTTAAGTCTTTTTAGGACTGAGCAGAGGTGTGTGAGATGAGAGTTACTGGAGGTGAATTTTGCAATTTTGTTACAGCAGGTTTCAAGTTTAGCAATATCTGATTTTCTAAGATTGGTAAGGATAGGTGAGGCATATAGGACTGTGGACAGGAGGTGCATTTGTGCAATTTTTGCCTTGGTGCTGTTTGTGAGGAATTGCTTGTGTCTATATAGCCACTCTAGTTTTTTATGTATTCTTTTAATGGTGAGTGAAATGTGATTGTCAAATCTGAGGTTGCAATCTATCTCATCACCAGGAAGTTTGGTGTGGGGTGACAGGAGAGATACTGGTTTTGTTGTGACATGTGATAGTGAAAGTGAGTGCATGAGTATTGAGGTTAGTTGGTGGAAATATTAATTGTTTGGTTTTATTAGGGTTTAGTATTAGTTGAGAGTTGGTAAGCCATTCTTTTTAAGAGAGGAAAGATGCCTGTGTTATTGGTTGAAGTTCAGGAACAGATTAGTGCCGAGTCATTAGCATATGACTGAAGCATGCAGAGAAGAGGTGTGGAGGTTGTTCGTAAAGATAGAAAAGAGTAAAGGACCAAGGGCGGAGCCTTGGAGAACACCTATTGTAACTGGTAGAACAGGTGAGAGTTTATGCTTCCACTGCACTGCTTGCTGCCTGTTTGTTAAACAGCTTTGAAACCAGGTAATGGTGGGTCTGCTAAGGTTCAGTTCAGAGAGGGATGAAATGAGTTTGTTGTGGTTAACCATATCAAATGCATTAGAGAGGTCAAGAAAGATAGTGGACACAAAGTTACCATTATTTCTGTGTTTGTTGACTGCATGAATGAATGACATAAGGACTGTTGTGGTGATGTAGTATGGCCTGAAGCCATGTTGAGTGTTAGTGAGTAGGTTATGGGTGTGTAAGGTAATTTCATTAAAATGAAAGATAAGGAAATAAAAAAAAAAAAGTAAAATGTAAACAGTAGAATTCTAGAAATAAGTGAAACTTCAAAAGTAGCCTAAGGCCTAAGTATATTTAACATTTTATATATATATATATATATATATATATATATATATATATATATATATATATATATGCAAATGTCAAGATCATAAGATCAAAGTTTTGAAACTTTGAAATTGTAAAAAAATAAATAAATAAAAACAAAAAATTACTTTTTTACATTTCTGCAGCCCCCCTGCACTTCCCACACCCCATGCTATATACCAACTCTAAGATCATACTATAGTGAGGAAAATGGTAAATTTCCCATTCCGCGCAGTATGGTGATCTCTGTTCAAAACATCTGAAGTTTCAAAACTTCTATCAGATAGTCTCAACCATTTGCAGTTCAAAGTTTTGAAACTTCAAGGTTGTGAAGGGAAACCATATCTATCTATCTATCTATCTATCTATCTATCTATCTATCTATCTATCTATCTATCTATCTATCTATCTGTCTATCTATCTATCTATCTATCTATCTATCTATCTATCTATCTGTCTATCTATCTATCTGTCTATCTATCTATATATTTTTTTTATGGTTAATCTTTAATCTTACTGGCCCATCCCATTTTCAGAAGTTACCTAGAGTGTGTATAAAATGAAGGAAAAGTAGAGAAAACGTCTGAATGAGCTTTATTCCAAGTACATACAAACAAGAGAAACGCACCTCAGTGAAGCTCAAGAATGGACTGTACCATGGGTCTTGGAGTGGGAAGTACTTAGGGAAATGTAGCACGAAGCATTAAATGTTTATCGATGTTATGGTACTTCATGAACTGTTTTTTCAGCCATCCACATTCCTACCATATACACGTGTCAGCTTATGTTCAATAAGGTGGATACAGATAACTGAAAAGCAATAGAAAACAAGTAGAACGTTGAGAATGAGGATATATGAGCAAGTCTGATATAAAAAAAAGGAAAGTTAACAAATGCCTTATTTAGACATAGAAGAATAAAGTTCATCTGTTTGGTTTTGTGGTGTTAGAACAAGTCAATGTTGATGTAAGGCGGCATATCACTGATGACCATTTGAATAACTGTAAACTGAAATGGCAGTTAAAATTTAACGCCACTTGCCATCCAGGTTTAAATGAGTCAGTCTCCATTAATTCTATTTTAAAATGATGTCAGTATGCTGTATAAGGAAAAACTAAGTGAATACCATTTTTAGTGATAACGCTTTTAGCAAATATCAGTTAGAAATGTTTTTAATCATGTTATTTGATTTTATGAGGGCTCTCACTGGTTGATTTTGAAAGCATGGAAAGTATTTAATAAGGAGCTTTTAACTGGAATGTCATTTCTGATGAAGTTCCGTTAGACTCAGGGAATGAAGGCGCTTAACTTTTTTGTTTAATAAAAGTCAGTTTGTGAATTCTGGTGTCATTTTTGCCAGCACCACAGGAGTTATTGTTTTTTGAAAAGCAATGTGATTAAGGTGACAAAAAGGTTGCAGTAGCATTTAAACTTGGAAACCCAAGTGCTGTACACAGAGAAAAAGTGCTTAATAGAGGTATATTAACAGAGATTAAGACAATGATATTGTAAGAGATGTAAAATGAAGAAAAAAGGACAGTCAGAAGATACAGCCAGGATGGGAATGGATTAGTAGACAGTTATGTCTAATTAATATTTAGAATTAGGAAAGTAAATGAAGAATCCCTAAGTAAATTTTGGAAATGAAAAAAAAATGTACACAATGACAAATCAATAAATGCAAGAGGAATTAACAGTGAAGTTGATAGGAATAAGATGAAAATGAAACTTCAAAAGTTAAGATAGAACTAATGACGTAATCGCACATGAGCTGCAATGTGTGACCATAGTAAAGTGTCTTTGCATGTTTTTTAAATAACTATTGTAATGTGATTAATCTAATTTCCATGCAACTATATTCTACTTAATAGTAAGGAAACGTGGGTGTTCCCTCAGCAATAGTACTGTAATGTCTTATTTTTATAAAGTAAGTTTTTGTCAATTATTCTGAGGTCACTATCTATAGTATACAGGAGACCTGGACCTAAGTGCCTATTGAAGACCAATGTTTTTATTTATTAATTTGTGGGAAAATGTGAGGTATATACTCTGTGTCTTGCTGAGGCCAACCAACTCTTATTTATTTAGTGCTTCACAGCAGTATATTTGGGATGGAATGTGGACAGTGGGTTTAAATATTATTTAATATGCTTTTGATGACTTCATTAAAAGAGATTAACTTCTTATTTTCTAAGATGGTGCCTGAACCTATATCATAATACTCTTCATAACATAGTGCCAGATTTTCATCCTGCAGCATTGAGCAGACTATAATCACTTCACAGTTATCCATCCTGTACCTTTATATTGCTTTAACTTTGTATATTCCTGCTGCTTTTTTTCTTGCCTTCTCTGCCTATTTCAACAGTAGAAGAACATGTCCATGGTTCATTCTGAATCATTCCTTTCAGCAGAGGAAGGAATCTGCAGTCACTATCATAGCTGTTGTACAGGGCAAAAGTTGATACAGTATCCATGCAATTGTCTGTAGATTAATAATGTCTGCAACTGTCTGCAGATTAATAATGTTTTATTACAGAGCAGAAGAGGTCTCATTAATAGTGCTATTCCAAAGTTTTTTTTATATAGAAAGCCTAATAGGATAGAGTAACTGCTCAGTTCTTAGAATCATTTTAAGTCTGAAACAGTCCATATATCTGCCCGGTTCCTTCAACAGCCTACCATATCTGAAGAACTGAACTGGACTATTTAGTATCTGGTTTGCTTTTGGGCAGTTTTTGCTGTACTAGAGAATCTTCTTTATACTTTACTATTCTGAGATACCCAGTTAAGGATTTTTTAATCTAATTTGGTTGGGGAGCTTTGAACTGAACATCAAGGCCTGGACACAACATCTGTCTTATAAAATAAATTATTCTTTTTTGTTGTTTGTTTTGTTTTTTTTGTATTTTTTTAACTAGAAAATTATGAAGCTCAAAAAAATCACTTATCATCTGCTCTGTTAACTCCATAACATATGCATGTATAGAGTACAGGAACGTATAATCTTGCAAAAGACCAAATGTCTAATAAATGGGAAATTCTTACTGGCTTGCAGTAATTACTGAATTTATCTTTATATTTCACACTCAGTTTGCAACAATTACTGGATTTATCTTTAAGTCATTTTATTTTGTCTCTGTTGCCATCAAGGAAAATAAAAAAGTTAAATATATAATTATTATTTCTTCCTCAGCAAAGTGCAGGATTGTTACAGACTGAACTTCTTCATACCTTTTAGCTAATCCAGTTACAGCAAGGAATACATATAACTTGTAAATCCAAAGCTTCCAGTTTCTGGCAAAGTCCATTGTAATGAAAGAAATCTTGAAAGTTGAGTTGCACTACATTTCCAAACGCAGAGAGTCATGACAGGAAATAAATGCCTTAGTGTCTAAAGCATTTTTTCATCAGCTCTGGCAGATAACATTTCACTTCTCACACCAGGTCATATCATGGAGTTTAGACCACATCTTGCATCTGTGAAATTAATACACAGATGCAAGATGTGGTCTAAACTCCATAATATCTAAACTGAAAAACTGAATTCCCTGGGAATTTTTTGTTCTATATGACACGATAATTATTGTAGTTAGCACAGTAACATTTAAAGGTATATGCCCTGGGTGTAACAGGTATTCACAGAAGTAAGAGGATTACACAGAAACCTAATCATGTTTTATAATCGCATTACCAAGGTGGCAGAATGAAGCAACCCTATTCACAGGATAAATCTGGATGACAGTAATGCTTTTGACTCAGCCAGTTCAGCTTTATAAATGTTTTATTCTTGATTGTACCTCAGAAGACTGATGTTCAACTGGTGGCTCTGGCACTAGACAAAGTGTGTAAGGAAGTGAGTGGTAAAATCTGGCCTGCCTATCACAGGGAAATATACTAGTTAATTCCCATCTTCAGATCACCATATGGGGAAAGCAAAAAACAGAACTCTTGTAATTGGACCACAAAAGGTCTAAACCCACAAAAGTGAATGCAAGAATCTATTTATGATCCACATGTATATATAATTATGTACCCACACTGGCTTTGCACAATGAGCACTTCCTTCACTGTGCTGTCCAGCTAACAAGAAGGTGTCCACTCCCAGAGGATGACAGGTTTGAAAGGACATAGATTCAGATCGAGTCAATTCATCACAGTGGGCTTCTTGCAAAAATAAGGAAGCAAAAAGGGGCATTGACTGCAAAGATAGGTGAGAAAATGCAGAGCAATGACAATAGACCAGCAGTAAAAGGAGCGGATAGGGGATGGGGGCTTAGTGTCAAGTGTGTTTTCAGTGACTGATCCTAAACTCAGAAGTATTTAATGTTTTCATTTCTGATTTCACACAGGAAAGGAAAAGTGGAGTAAAATATATGCCAGTGAAACCAAGGTTTAGGGGAATGATATCTCATAGAGATGAGTGTGAATGACCTGTCTGGAGATATCATCATAGAGGTAGTAGCTCCATAGCAATCTTTCCAAGACAGGGTCAAGGGTCAGAGGCTAGGATGGCAATTTATTACCACAGAAAGCCTTAACCATCAGGTTCATTGTCAGAGGGCTACAGCAACGGCAGACTAAATATTAGGATATATACAAAAATGGTGTTTCATTTACTGAGATGGTGGTGCTGTCCCACAGAAGGTCTTTGTGAGACCACTGCTGAAATAATGCATGCAGTTCTAGAGGCCTTACAGGGAGCAAGAGGTTGCACATGTGGAGAAGTTGCAAGGAAAAACAACCAAGACAGTTCTGAGGGTAGATACATGATGCAAAAAGAGAGACTTAAGGAACTTAACCTTTTTGTCTAGAATATCTGAGGTACATTTTGTGGCTACGCAATGCATTACAGAGGATACAACATGGTATTAGCCTGGATAAGAACTGACAAAACTACCTGTTTAACTATGAAATTATGAAGTACTAATTCTAATAGAGCAATGGCATAAGTTCACAGAATGGACAAAAGAGGAAAAAATGGTGGGATACTTATAAAATGTTAAAACTCTTGAAGTAAAAGAACAGGAACGTCCAGTTGCCTGGGCTAAATTATACACTTGAGTGTTACAGAAAAGTCTCACAGTCACTCTCTACTGGCATTTTAATGTTATGTAAAAGGGCCCCTTAGCACAAACATGGCAAAAGGAACTCTTATCAGGTTGCAAGGCAAAAACAGAAAGATAAAGAAAATGGTCAGACACCTTCCATAAGGAATGCCAGCAGCAACTTACTCACAGAACATCAAAAACAGATGGAAGGATCACTTCTAGAAGCTTCTGAATGGAAGTAAAATCCCACAGAAGCTCCATACACAGCCTACAATGAAAGAGGAAGAAGAGTACTCCCTAGAAGAGGTGAAGAACAGCACTAAGGAAAATGAATTCAGGAAAAGCAGTAGGCTCAAATGAGTTAACTTCAGATATAATCAAGATATTGGGTGGGTTAGGGGAATAATGGCTCTTGAAGGTATTCAGAGCAGTATGGAGAGAAAGGAGCACCCCAGATAACATTCACAACTGTGGGCAATATTGACGTATCAAAGTCCTGTCATACTGCATGAAAGTGCTGCAGAGTGTAATTGATGAATGAATTTACAAAAGTAGAAAGTAAGATGGGAAATGAACAGTTTAGATTCAGATCAGGATACAGGAAAACTGACCCAATATTTGTAGTCAGACAGGTAATGGAGAAGATGCAAGAGATAAGGAAAGAGTTCAACTAGGCATTCCTAGACTTTGAGAATGCATACAAGTTCCAAAGAAAGCTGTTTTGGGCAGCCCTGCCAGAGTTCATAACCTTGGTAACACAGGCAGAATTAGTGCAGGCCACAAGTACAGTGTTCAGTATCATCGAGGGGTTCCCAGTGAGAGTGGATGTGTATCATGGTTCAGTTCTAAGTCCACTGCTGCTCATACTGATAATGGACTACATTAGCAATTAGGTCTGAGAGGACAGGTAAACAAAGATGTTATATGCAGAGAATGTGGCACTACAGACAGACTCTGAACAAAAATTTCATCAAATGATAGGCAAATGGAATGCAAAACTGGAGATACATGGGATGAAACTGAGTACAGACAAGATACGTGTCATGCAAGAAATGGATGAAATCCAAAGAAGCTGAAAACTAAGACAGAAGGAAAAATAGTGGAGCAACAGCTTCAAATATCTAGTAGGGATAACTGAGGGATAGTTGAGGAAAAGCGAAGTGTGAATGAGGAGGTCAAAGCTAGAATCAGAGATGATGCAACCAATTGCATAAACTGTCAGGGGTAGTGTATGACAGAGAAATCCTAAAGATGCTGAAAAATAAGGTGTACAAAACAGTGGCATGACCAGTACTGCTATATGGTACAGAAACATGTGAATTAAGGAAGCTAGAGGTAACGGAGATAAAGTGTCAGAGATAGGTGAGATCATGCACAGTGTAGGACAGAGAAAGAAATGATGACATCAGAGTAGATGCCAAAGTAGCTGCAATTGCAGAAAAGATCAAAGAGAACTGATTTCAGTGGTTCAGGCGCATGTGTAAGAAAGCAGAAAACAACTGATGAAGAGAATTTGGGAGGGACAGGATGAATACAACTAGAAATGAGGACATCCAGCAATGAGATGTGTTATGTGAGAGATAACCTGTGACAGGCATGACTGTCAAAGAAGAAAAGAGAGTGACACAGAATCAAGAGAAATGTTAAGCAATACTCTGACACCATGTGGAAAAAGAGGAAAAGGGAATTTGATATGACAGAAGCATAGCTGGTTCAATCAGTGCCATGGGTTGGTATTAGAAACTGGTGCCCTACCACCTCAGCTCTTCAAGTGAACAACCAAAAAAAAAAAAAAAAAATGGACGTTCCTTATACACGCACACCAATGGCCAGTTACACAACATGCCCCCCACCACTGCTCCAGCCAGGTCCCATTTCTTTGTCCCTGCCACCAGCCCTCCTTCAACATACCCTGCCTACACTGCTCATGCTTTAGTCTTAAAAAAAATCTCCTTTTTAAACTGTAGCAAACTGCCTGCTACAAATGTAGCAAACAGTTGCTTCAGTTTATACCCTCCCTGAATAGAGTGATAAAACCCTCATACTTTAGTTAAAAACAAACAAACAAAAACAAATACTCCTTTTTAAACTGTCACAAATTGCTTGCTACAAATGTAGCAAACAGTTGCTACAGTTTATGCACTGCCTGGATAAAGAGCTACGGTACTCGGGTTTTATTTAAAAAAAGATTTTTTTTCTTTTGAACTGTAACAAACTGCTTTCTACAATGTGGCAAGCAGTTGCTACAGTTTAGATCACACACAGACCTCAACAGTACTCAGGTTTGACCGCAAATCCAATACTGGCTTTTAAAAGCCAATATTGTGTTAAAGCAAGTTCCTGATTTGCTGATCGCACCCCCTCAGCACTTTGGGCACTTCTCGCCCCACTAAGCAACTGTTTGATGATAATGATGATATAAAAGGAACCCTTGTAACTCAAATCTTTTCTGAAATATCTTGACCTATGATTTAGAAAACCATGTCCCCCTTTCCTGACAGATCATTTACCCTTTTTGCTTACAACAGTTTGTGCAGTGACTTTGATACTTAGTTTATAATCGGACTGTCTGAATCATTCTGCATAATTCATAGATTCATAGATTCATAGATTAGTAGTTCTAGTTTAATATATTGCTTTTAAAACAGGAGTCAGTTATAGTTCAGCTTTACAATCAGAAGCAGGATAAATATTCCAGCACTTAATACTATCTCTCAAGTTTCTTTCCAGAAAAAACAGAAAAAGTAAAAGAAATCTGAAAATCGTT
Source organism: Protopterus annectens (assembly GCF_019279795.1). Taxonomy (NCBI): domain Eukaryota; kingdom Metazoa; phylum Chordata; order Ceratodontiformes; family Protopteridae; genus Protopterus; species Protopterus annectens. The sequence continues at coordinate 845,730,455 of NC_056734.1, forward strand.
TCTAGATGGAAGAACTGCCACTTTGAAATGCTCTGACTCATTCTACTATGGACAGATGTCATTTATATGTTACACAGTGGGCTTTACGGAGAGTAAGGCTTCAGTCTCCAGCAGTATGCTATCTTTTCTAATTCCTTTCTCATTTCAAACATCAGTGCATTTATCATAAATTTGCTGATTATAGTACACTTATTTCAAATTAAACAAAGTTGTAAGTTATGCAGAAGTGTCCAGTTATTGCTCACGAATTAATAACGCTCTTTGAGGTTATGACTGGCATAACGCAAAGAGTCCTCATGAGACAGCCTTGGTTCATAATAATTGCTGTTGTTAGGAGAGAAACAGCCACAATGTTCTTTTTCTCATTAAATAAAGAAGTTACTTTTGGCAATTACATAATAAAAATGCCCTAGTGTCAAGTGCTCTAAATAAATGATATTGCCTAAAACACTAATGGCACCACTGCTGCGCAACAACTCACAAAAAACTAATGCATTTCATGTTATCCTGCAGTTGTGTACAATGTTTTCAGCTTGTGAATCATGGCATAACATTCTTATATCAAAGTACAGACATTGACTTTTGAATAAAGCAAACCATTACTTGTTTAGTAACTCAAAATTAAACCCATGTTGGAAACTTAAACTATCCAGTTTCTTTCAAAAACTCACAACAGAGCCATAATTCAGTGCTACCATCCCTTCCTCAAGGTTATCAGGTCAAAGAATAGCTAACAGTCAGAAGCAGAAATTTGAAGAAAGTCATGTAGCAAGCCATAACTCAGAGTGATGCAACAAATGTTAAAATTAAATAAGATCATTATACATAAAGATTTTTACTGGGTGGCCACGGTGGTGCAGCGGTTAGCATTGTCACCTCACAGCAAGACATTCTCTGGTTCAATTCTTGGCTGGGGTGCCTTCTGTGCGGAGTCTGCATGTCCTCCCTTTGGTCATGTGGGTTTCCTCCGGGTGCTCCGGTTTCCTCACAAAAACATGTGTAGGTGGATTGGACACTCTAAAATGGCCTTGTCTGTGTGTGTGTGTGTGTGCCTTCTGTGAAGACTGGGTGCTGGGCTGGCAACTCAACACCATAAAACTCCACTGCCAATCATGAGTGGACAGGTGATCTGCTGTGGCGATCCCTAATTGGGAAAAGAAGAAGATGCATAAAGATTTTAACCATATATGAAGTGCAAATACATAAAAAACATGCAGCAGTGATGCCATGATATGTGCCAGCAGTTGTTACCCGGTCAGAGCATTTGGCATTGGCAAGAATGTCAGCAGAAACCAGCATCTAAAGCAAAACAGTAAAGTACAATTGTATAAGTTGAACTTACCATAGCAATAGCTGTTCAAATGATAACTGCTACAGTAGTCTTAGGTATATATATGTTATACCCTTCCAAGAATATAACAGCCAGACAGCTTCTAAAGCTTCAGGGTACCTTCCATGTGCCAAAACTGTCGAACTGCTAGAGCTGAGCTAACTATAATATGAGTGTGGGTGTCAAGCCCTTCAGAGCTTTCATGCCAGCAAAGACAGGGAAGCTGAGCCCTAAAAGAACAATGCTAGGAACAACAAAAAATAAATGTCCACACCATGGTATAAAAAAAAAATACCAAAAAAGGAGGGGGATGGAGAGATGCAGCAGCTACTGCAGCAGCGGTCATTCGAGCATCTACTGTTATGGTAAGTTTATTTACAGAACTGTACTAGGTTCATCATACTGATCATTGCTGCAGTAGCTTTAGCTATATGGGTAGATTACCATAGCTAACTACATTTTGGAGGTGGAAGGAGAAGAGTCCAGGAGCCCCTGGAGAATTGTTCTAGCAAACCTTGATCTGGACCTAGAGAAGGAATCAAGCTTGTAGTGCTTTGTAAAAGTGTGTACAAAGGGCAAAGTAATAGCCTCTAGCATACTTGTAGAATTCAACTCTTTCCAAAAAGCCATACATGAAGCTAAGGCCCTGGTAGAATGTGCTTTGACCCTGTCTGGAATAGATTTGTTATAGTGAGCATAAGAAATGGTAATAACCTCAGTCAACCATTTGAAAATAGTCTGTTTTGACACAGGTTGTGTCTTCTTCTTACCCTCACAAGAAATGAGCAACTGATCCAAAGATCTGAAGGATTTAGTTCTGTCAAGACAGTGCCTGAGTTGTCTGTAGACATCCAAGGTTTGGAGTATTCTTTCTCCCCCATTTTTAGGTTCAGGAAAGAAAATGAGGAGATGAATAGTGTGGCTTAAAGTAAACTCTGAGGCCACTTTTAGGCATAGCAGAGGGATTAGTTCTCAAAGAAACCCTTTTCCTATGGGAAATGATATAGGATTGACTTACCATAAGATCTTGCAATTCAGACACCCTTTTTGCAGAGTTCAGAGCAATGTGTAAAACTGTTTTCCATGTTATGAATCTCAAGTCAGATAGATTAGCGGGTTTAGATGGAGCAAGTGTTAACTTCTCCTACACAAAAATTAAGATCCCAAGGAGGGGCCTCAGATTTTCCTGGAGGCCTCTTATGCAAAACCCCTTTCAAGTGCATTTTGACATGAGACTGCATTAGGAGAAGAGGATCCATGGGCAGACATGCGGAAATGACTGATAAATGAACCTTGATAAAGGAATAAGCAAGGTCATGGGAGAGTAACTCACAAAAATATTGTAGAACCAGAGAATAACTAGCCTGAATGGATGCCGGTTATGTTGTTGGCACCAATTAGAAAAGTTTTTCCATTTGCTAGTATGTGATTTTCTAGTAGCAGGCTTTCTTGTCTCCATTAGTAGCTGCTGCATGTCCTCAGTAAATAGGTTCCTAAAAAGAATTAAGACCCTATCATCCAGGCCATTAATTGGAGATGATTGATGTCAGGGTGTATCAAACACCTGTGTTCCTTTGTGAGTAAATCCAGTCTGTGAGGAAGCTTGTGGTATTTGCCACTGACCATCTCCGAAAGAAGGGAGAGCCACGGTTGCCTGCGTCTGAAGAGAATCAGCACAGTGATCTCGAAGGATTCTTTCTGAATCTCCAGAAGTACCCAGGATATTAGTAGAAAAAGTGGAAAGGCATACAGTAACATTCCTGTTCAAAGAAAAGAAAAGGCATTCGTCTTCCAGGCCTTCTTTCCTGGAACAGAATTTTGCCAGTTGATTGTGAAGAGGGGGAGGCAAAGAGGTCTGCTTGAGAAATTTCCCACAGATGGATCAAATCTTGGAAGACCCCCTGATTTAATTTCCAGTTCTGAGGGTCTGCCCTGGTCCTGCTCAGCTTGTCTGCCATATAGTTTTACTCTAATTATATCACAACACTGGTGATACTGTATCCAAATTCGAAACTATAAAGCAAACAAACACTTAGCACACCAAACAGTTTATTGTAAAGCTTTTGGGTCCACACCCTTCCATCAGTACATAGTAAAAGCATCCTTTTCAAACTTTAAATAGGAGACTTAATTAATCACATGTTACAGCCAGCCTACCAAACCTATCCATTAATTAAAATTTAAAAGACTAGATACTTAAAATATAACATTTAAAACTTCTAAACCTACTTGATTATTCCTAAACGTACTCAAAAGTATGTAAATCACATTATAAACATTTGCAAAACATTAACTCATAAATATGAAATATTGACACATACATATATAAATATCTTACTAAAATTAATATATTATACCAGCTATACTTAAATATTCTCTCTTTGCCTTTTCATCAATACAGGTTTTAAGCTAACAACATTATTAAGGCCAGGCTTCACATCAGCCTGAAGCCTAACAATCCACTCATATTCTTTTAGCTCTAATGTATTATTCATATCACCTTTTCTTACTCCCATCTCAACTGCACACATAACTCTAAACTTAAATTTATGTCTCTCATCCTCATCCATAATATGTTTACTCAAGGCATTTGTTGATACTTTCCTCCTTATATCCGATTTATGCTCTATAATCCTCTCCTTTAATTTTCTCGTGGTCTTACCTATATAAAATGATGTGCATGCTACACATGTAGCTAAATAGACCACCTGAGTTTCATTACAATTTGTCAGCACCTTAATATTATAAACTTCTCTATTAATAGGGTGCATGAAATTACATTCACCTTCATATAAATCATCACAACAGGTACAATTATAACATTTTATTGTGCCTATCCTTCTTTGAATCTGCATATTCTTTTGTCTAAAATCTTTATAGCAAAGTTTCTGCTTTAAAGTTTCTGAATTCCTATAGGCATAAAATGGCCTCTCACCTACTATTAGCTTTACCTCAGGCATGGCCATCAAAATTGGTCAGTTTTTTTCCACTATATTCCATACTGCATCAGTATTCAAATTAAATGTGGTAAGATACCTAACTATTTTATTCCCACATCTTAATGTTCCACTACAATGTAACCCTCCACTAAAAACAGGTTTATATTTATTTACTCTCCCATTCACTACCTCATTATAAACCTCATTAATAACAGTTTTCGGGTAGCCATTTCTTTGAAACTCCTGCATCATTTCCTTAGCTTGTTTTTCAAAGTTAGCACCATGGTAGGGGCATTTTGAATGTTTGTACCCTGCTTGAGATGGTACTAACAAATAATATCTTTATATTCGATGATGAGCCGTACGTACAGCTTTTGGGTGTAGCAATGGGTACTCCCATAGCTAACACTTATGCCAATATAGTGTTATATGAGTGGGAAAAATGTGCAATACTCAGTGAAGTAAATGGGATGAATAAGAATGTAAAATTTTATAAGAGGTTTGCGGATGATTATTTTCTGCTTTGGGGGGGGTTCCTTATTGGAACTGAATAATTATGTATTGTATCTTAATGAAACGACTGAATTCTTGAAATTCAAAATGACAGCATCTGAACAAAGCATACATTATTTAGATGTACACTTGTATAGAAATGGTGATAGGTTAGAATCCACAATATATAAGAAAGATGTAGATGCCTCTAGATATATAAATAGAGAGAGTATGCATGCCCCTCACACATTTAAATGTACTTTAAAGGCTCAATTAATAAGAACTAGTAAGTTGAATACAGTGGATGCTAACTTTGAAAAACAAGCTAAGGAAATGATGCAGGAGTTTCAAAGAAATGGCTACCCGAAAACTGTTATCAATGAGGTTATTAATGAGGTTTATAATGAGGTATACACAAATGCCTTGAGTAAACATATGATGGATGAGGATGAGAGGCATACATTTTAGTTTAGAGTTATGTGTGCAATTGAGATGGGAGTAAGAAAAGGTGATATGAATAATACATTAGAGCTAAAAGAATATGAGTGGATTGTTAGGCTTCAGGCTGATGTGAAGCCTGGCCTTAATAATGCTGTTAGCTTAAAACCTGTATTGATGAAAAGGCAAAGAGAGAATATTTAAGTATAGTTGGTATAATATATTAATTTTAATAAGATATTTATATATGTATGTGTCAATATGTCATATTTATGAGTGAATGTTTTGCAAATGTTTTTAATGTGATTTACATACTTTTGAGTACGTTTAGGAATAATCAAGTAGGTTTAGAAGTTTTAAATGTTATATTTTAAGTATCTAGTCTTTTAAATTTTAATTAATGGATAGGTTTGGTAGGCTGGCTGTAACATGTGATTAATTAAGTCTCCTATTTAAAGTTTGAAAATGATGCTTTTACTATGTACTGATGAAGGGTGTGGACCCAAAAGCTTTACAATAAACTGTTTGGTGTGCTAAGTGTTTGTTTGCTATATAGTTTTACTCTGACAGAATGTAGGATGCCTGTAGAGTGAGATTGTGCTGGGAAGCTATATCTAAAGTTAACATGGGTGATCTGTAATAGGGTATGACCTGACTGCCCCTTGCTTGTTGATGTACCACATGACTGTGCTATTGTTTATAATCACTTGAAGAGGTCCTGGGGACTAAAGATGGTTTAGATAGTTGATCAGAGCAAGCATCTCCTTGATATTTACCTGCTTGTATCTGCCCATTGTGTCCCACATCCTCTGCACTTGTATCCATCCTGAAACTGCTCCTCAAGCAAAGTCCAAAGCATCTGTGGTGACTGACTGCATTGGACCATGGAGGGAGAAGGGGAGACCTGGATTTAAGGATATCTGTTATCTCCACCAAAGGATTTGTCTTCTGACAAATCCCAGCACTGGAATTTGAAAAGATAAAGGGTGTTGATTCCAAGACCAATAAGATTTCAGACACCACTGTATCTTTCTTATGTGGAGTCTTTCCAGGGGTATCATGAGAATCATAGATGCCATGAGACCCAAAATCCTAAGGTATTCCCTTGCAGTGATCGAAGTCTGAGTGGAAAACCTTAGAAGCAGAGCTAAATACAGATCTATGTTTTCCTGAGGAAGAAAAGCTCTTTGAACTGAAGTGTCTAGTTGACATCCCAGGAACACAATCTTGTATAAGGGAATCAAGAAAAACGTTTAAATGTTTTCTTGCAATCCCAGCTTGTGTAAGAGATCTCTCACCCAAGACAGAGATTCATGAGACTTTAAAAAAGACTCTGGAGAGATAAGCAAGTCGTCTAAATTTGGAAATTTGGAAAAATGTGGATACTATGTAGCATGAAATGAGCTTGATTTGTGAACAGTTAGACCAAAGGGTAAAGCAGAGAACTGATAATGTGATCCAGAGATGCAAAGTCTTATGACATTTCTGAAATCTGGATGAATAGAAATGTGATGATAAGCACCTTTTACGTCTAGTGCTACCAGGAAACTTGAAAGCAGAGGAAGAGGCAACAGGTTGTGCAGTGGGATCATTTTGAGTTTGGGCAATATTGCAAATAGGTTAGGAAATACAGATCTGGAATAGTCTCCATGCATTTTCTTTCTCTGGCACTAGGAACATCTTTGAATAAAAACATTTCCTCACCTGGGAAGGAGGAACTGATTCTATCACTCTTTGAAACAGCATATAGTGATAAACAGGTGGAACCAAAACAGTCTGATCGGGAGAATGAGGAATGACCCGCTGGAAAGGAAGGATTTCCTCACATTGTCATCTGTATTATGTATTTGTTTGTTTATTTATTGACATTTGTTTACCATGAAGGTCCACTGGGCCACAGAGAACCCATTTTCAGTGGAAGCCTGGGGAGAAGAGGTCCAAGACATAAATAAACAAAATACATTACTGAAATGCAATATTTGCAGTGAGACTATGCAAATGAACAATGATCTTCAAGACAAGAGATTAAAATACAGTGTTAAAAATACAATACTTCCAATGAGACAATACAAAAACAGATAATGAATACAATAATTGTAATGAAGTACATCATAGCAGGCAAAATGCAACAAAAGTAATGGAAACAATTTGAAAGAGCAGGTTCTTACTTATGTAGTAGAGTCTGAAATTACAGCTTCTAAGACATAAATAATTTAAATGAAAATATAATACAAATCAGTATTGTAGAATTACACAGATCCAATGGAAATTCAGTTAGGAGGTTGATGAGAAGAGTTAGGAGGTAGTTGAAGGAATCAGTGTAGGTGATTACAGTCAGTAGAAGTGTGGAGAGAAAAGTTAGGCACATTTTGGTGAAGGTGGAGAACATGCGATGGAAATTAGGCAACTTCAGGAAAAGCTATAGCATAGAGAGATAGTAAGGTTCAAGAGGCAAGTGGGGATAGAGATGATGCTAGATAATGAACAGGACTAGAATTGTTATGGTGGGCAGCTGAGACTAAGGGGAGAAAAGGTCAGATAATGGCTTCATGAGTGGCAATATGTGGCTTTGTACAGTTACATATCCACTTGGAGAAGAGATGGTTATGTAGGGTGGATTTGAAGTTAGAGAGATGTTGTTCACTGCAAATAGAGGCAGGGAGGTTATTCCAGGATCTGGCCATGGTCCAAGAGTAGAGTAGTTTACCTACAGGAAGGCTTAGTTTATGAATTTGGAGTAAGTATTGGTGTTCTGAATGTAGCAGTCTAAGAGGGGAGTAGGGGATAAGTAAGGAGCTGTAACCTTGATGAATGATTTTCAGAACCCATTTGTCTGAAACAATCTGTTGCCATAGAGAACAATGGAGATTCAGACTTTATGGAATTTAAAGGGGGCCAGGGGAGTGGGTCACAATATCTCTTGAACAGGCATTCAGATTTATTGGGCTGTCTTTGGTTTTGGAAGTTTTGAGACTTCATTTTGGAATTGGTTTTCCATTTCTTCTTAAATGTCTCTTTACCTGAATTCTGTTGTGACTGTTATGTTTTTTTCTGCTAAAACTGGATGATGAGAAAGAAAATACCTTAGAGAATTTGGAAAAGGAAAGATTAAAAATCCTAGAGATTCCTTTGGATCAGCTTGCCTCTTTCATCACACTTTTTGATCACCTCTACAGCAGAGGAGCCAAACACTACATCTCCATCCAAGAGAGAAATTAAAATCTCATTTTTGACATTATCTGGAAGGTTCTGAAAATGCACCCATGCAAACCTCCTTAAAACAGTACCAGTGGCCATAGCCCTTGAAATATAAACAGTGTCTCTCGCACACATGGGCACACACACACACACACACACACACACACACACACACACACACACACACACACACACACACACACACACACACACACACACACACACGCACACGCACATGTACACACACACACACACACACACATATGCACATGCACACACTGCAAACAAGTAGTAACCTGTACAATAGAAAAAGCTAAGTTATTTATAGCAGATTTTTCCCAACAAAAAGAAACTGCAGATAAAACCATTCCTCATACTTTCACAATGTGTCAGAACAAACTTCATATGAGCCTGACAATTCAAAATTCTGCAAATCAAAGTTACAGAACTATACATTTTTTCCCATACCTATTAATACTTTTCCCATCCTTATTAGAAAGAGAAGGACTGGAATTAACTAAATGGTTAGCAACAGTAGGATCAGCTAAGGCTATTGCTGGATGGTCAGGCTTGGAAATAGTGTTAAAATTGAAATGACTGAGGAACTTTATACGTTTTATCTGCATTTTTTTAGGCAGCTGGTTGACTATCAGGAAAATTGCAAGCAGTAGCATACACATCCTCTAAAGCAGAAAGAACAGGAGGTGTAGGTGTAGGTTCTGGAAAATCCTTCTGTAACAATGCATATTGCTTTCTGAGTGACTGAAAACCTCGGTATTTCCCCTCTGAAAACACTGGCACATCCTGGCAACAGTTACAGAGAAAGAGAACTCCTCGTAGAGGGAATCAGAGACTAAGCTCTTCTTTGAGTCAGAATCTGAAATCTCAGGGAGAAAAACCTGTTTCTGTCCTTGCATCTTCCTGTTCAGATTCAGAATATTGAATCTCTGCAGGAAAAGAAGAATCCTTCTTTCTTTTGCCTAAAACTTCTTTACAAGAAGGATGAATAGCCTTTATTAATTCCTGAGCCAGGCCAGGTAAATTACTCTTATTCAAGGAAATCTGAGGAGGATTTGATATATGGTTGTTTTTCTGTTTCTTTTCGACAGGAAAAATCAGTGCAACCATGCTACTAATGGCAGCAACTGCTTCCTCAGGTGTGGGCACAGCATTCTGACACAGAAGGGAAACCTTCCATGTTCCCTCACCCAAGACCACCAGAAGTGGCTCTCCCTTGTTCTCTGAGGGGACTCCAACAGCTGGTCCATAGTGGCTGTAGGTGCTATACCAAAAGGATCCAGGGTAAAGATGAGTGGTCTGTACTACGACAAATGGCCTCAGCAGAGACACCCACCTGTGGCTGAGGCAAATTGCTAGCCTGCTGTGGTGGCAAAGGCTGTTTGCTTAATGCTTTTTTTTGTGGCTGGATGAAGAACCAACAGTGGGATTGGAAGTCAGTTCTATAGTCAAGCGGAAAATGGTACCTTTTCCTCAGGGAAAACAAACAGCAAATGCAGGTAAAACTACCAGTCCATAAAAAAGAAAAACACAGTAAAAAGCACATTAAATACTAGGCCAGCCACACCAGGAAAAAAAAAAAAACAATTTCTACACAGAAAATATATTTTTAGTTAGTTAACACTACTTTTAAACTATCAGAAAAAAAAATGAGTGCTCCATTTAGAAGTGTATTACAATCTGTTAAAACACAACACTCCTAGCTTTGAAATAACTTTCCTAAAGAAGAAAGTAATAAAATATCAATAAAATTAAGAAAATAGAATGTTTTTCCCCAAAAGGAATTTATCTGCCCAGCAAAGGATAGCACACGCCTAGCATTGATCCTCAAAAGCCTCAGAGCAGCATACTCTTCAGCAGCAGTAAAGCATGTTCTGAAGGGCTTTGCATCCAAACATGTCTTTTAGTCAGCTCAGCTTGATTTTGATAGTTTGGGTGCATGGAAGGTGCCCTAAAGCTTTGGAATCTAGCCAGCCATTATATTTTTGGCAGGATACAACCCATATAGCTAAGGCTACTGGAGATGTGGTCAATATGATGAACATCTTTAACAACCCATAATAATAGCAGGACAACATAAAGGCAATTAATGGTTTAATCTCACACCACATACTCCACACAGACTGACACACCAAGCTTAATGCATTACAAGATTACTTAGTTCTTAAAGATGATGCAGTATATTGCATTTCCACAGTATATACATATAAAAAGCTATATACACCTTGGATAAAGTGTATTTTTACACTCTAGCAAGCACTTGTTTTTACATCAAGAGTTCAGTTGAATTTCCATATAGTTCATAGGAGGAAGGTAGCCTAGGCTGCTTAAGATGGAGAAACAATTGAGATTTCTGTATGTAGGGTGGCCTAATGGTTAAGGTGTTTGCCTTATAAACACAAAGTACAGGGTTCGATTCTCACAAGGGATAATTGTCTAGGCTTAAAATGGCTCACAAGGGCAGTTGGCTAGAAGGCTTATTAATCAGTTTATCTTGTTTGTACTGCCTTTATAAATTCTACACAATTGAATGGCTCTTGGCTCATTTATACAAAGCAAAGTACTTTTATTGAATAATCACACTTTCATAAGCTGTTTAAAGTACACTTCTGTATCCATGTCTTTAAGTTTGTTTGTGGTAGCATTTCACTCTGGACACTCCTTTACTGTGCTTTTGCATTAGGAGAATTGGGATTACTCATATAATGGCAGTAGTTGTTAACCTGGGCTGTCTGAGCTGGGAAACAAATAAAAGGGCTTTAAGTATAGTCTTGCACTTCTCTTATATGTTGTGACTATACTTCAGCAGTTTAAAAAAAGCTGTGCTGTCTGCTGTTGCTTTAAGTAGTTAATTGCACTACATTACATTGTACCTGTTAGTTGTAGGGCTGTTGAAGGTAGTTTGCTACCTCTGGGCTCCAAACCAGCTATTTTACAGTAAGAAGGTGTTCACCTGTACCTTTGTGGCAGAAATGTGCTGATCTAACTTGTCTGAGTTGGGGATTGCTGGTGGAAGGCTTATCGTGTGTTTTTCTTATTGGTAGTTAGATTAAAATTTGTTCCTCTTTTCTCGTATTTTTTGCCTCACATTTTTGTGGGCTTTGGCATAGATACTCAGAGCTGCTCATCGTTTGGTAACTTTGCCACTGATTGTTGACAATCTGCTTTCACCTGGAGCAATCCACTACTGAAAAGTCAAAAATAAGTATTTTTTTTTGCATTTCTCTTATATACTGTGACTGTATTTTAGCAGTTTTTAAGCTATTTGCTGTTATTTTTGCACTTTACAGCAAAAAAATGGTACTGTCTACTGCTGCTTTAAAAGTAGTTAATTGCATTGTATTGCATTGTATCTGTTAATTGTAGGCTGTTGTAGGTAGATTGTCAAGTCTTGTTACACATGGGCTCCAAACCAGCTATTCTAAATGAAGAAGGTGTTTTTCTACACCCTTGTGGTAGACATGAGCTGATCTAATCTGTCTGAGTTGGGGGTTCCTGGTTAAAGGCTTACTGTGTGCTTTCCTGATTGGTAGTTAGCTTAAAACTTGCTTTTCTTTGCTCATATTTAATCCTTGCATTTTCAAGGTGCTGTTCTTCACTCAGTGGTGGTTAGCAGTGGCCTGTATCAATGCAAAAGCCTAGAAGCTCAGTTTTACCCTAAACAGCTGTCAGTAAAATACTTCCAAGCTTTTCTGCTGCTCTAGGAGCAACTCAGTTGTGCACTGAGTAGCACTGTCGCTTTGATCAACCTTAGCCTACACAAAGTATACATCCCTCTTGTTGTCTCATGCACTACCAGCACAGTCCTGTCAAATTAATCTATTCCCTTCCCTAATAAAACATGCAGTAAGAACCTGCTATCACGGACTGGCAGTTTCCCGTCATCTCTCTGGCCAGCATGATAAACATGGGCATCCTGAGGCAATGTAGCAATTGTTTCAGGTATACTGTCAACCACTTACTTCTGAAACAAAGACTTTATGTAAGAGATGTAGCTGCACTATGAAATTGAAGGCAAGAGTCTCAAATAAGGTTAAATTAATTGCCAAACAGGTTGTCAGCACACACACACTTCTCACAGTAAATAAGGGCATGTCACATAAATCCATGTATGCTGAGGTACTCACTAGTAACATACCAAAAGAGCAGAGGCCTCCAAACAGAAACCACACAACAATGGAAAAAATAACCACAACACCTAATAGCATGCACACATCACTGTCTCAACAAATAAGCCCATAAGGTGTAACAGCACATAACCTAATGTACTGGTCAAAGGTGAAGTGATTGTGAAACATAAGGATGTTTCCCTCACGTGGCTGGATAAGGAGCGGGATATGGTTAGCTGCCTGTCAGGTGCCAGGATCCATCAAGTCACTTAAGCCCTCAAGTCAGTCATTCACAAGTACTGGTATGACTCTGTCATAGTCCATGCGGGGATGAATGATTTGAGATGTACAACACCGGACTATATGAAGAGGGACATGACTGAGCTCTGAGATTATGTGTTACAGGCAGGTATAAGCCTAGCCTTAAGCAGCATTCTACTTTCTCCAAGGATGATACCACAATACAAAAAAAATGATTGACTTTAACAGTTGACTTAGCTTCTGGTGTTAGTCCAAGGGTATCCAATATCTGTTAGCCTGGGAAGACATACTAGGCAGGCCATGCTGCTTTGCTAGAGATGGCCTGCACCTGTCTCCTCTAGGCTTTCTGATACTGGAAAAGGCATTATCCATCCCTATTGTTCCTTTTTTTTTATGCAGTGTCAAAATAACCAACCTCCCAACATAAAATCTTCTCTAGATAAACTCAAGTTACTGCTGCTTAATGCTAGGAGTCTAAACAAGAAACTCAGTCCCTGGAAGCACTCCTCACTTTTAAAAATACTTAAGTCTGTGCAGCCAGCAAGACAAGGTTAAAAGGAGCAGAAAGCCCCCTGGCCATGCAGGGTTACATGCTTTCCATATGTTCAGATCACAAACTGAGAGTGAACGAACCAAAGGAGGAGATGTATCCAGCTTCATTACGGATAAGCATATGTCGAGACTTGTCAAACTATATGAATCTCTTGAGCTACTCTATGTCCAATTAACAAAAAGCAAAGCCCCCTACCACATCATAGCTAGCTATAGGTCCCCCATCATGAAACAGGAAAATCAGGTAGTGCAGTGGTGCAGCAGTTAATGTAGCCTTACAGCAAGAGGCTCTCCAGTTCGATTCTCAGCTGGGGTGCTTTCTGTGCAGAGTCTGCATGCTCTCCCTGTGTTTGCATGGGTTTCCTCTGGCTACTACTGTTTCCTCTCACAATCCAAAGACATGCATCTGGAGCATTTCTCCCTGGGCCACCACTGAAAATAGGCTCTGTCCTAGTCGGACTTCCCCAGTCAGCAAATGTTAAATAAATAAAATAAATAATGCGTATCTGGACTTGCTGGAGTCACTAACCATACACCCAACACCTTATTCATGGGTGATTTTAATTATCCTACCATCAACTGAGAAACATACACAACCACAAACATGCTGGCTCAAAGGTTCTTGGAATTTGTCAATGCAAATAGTCTGGAACAGCTCAAATGTCCTGGACATACTACTCATTAACATGGGAAAGCATTGCGTCCTCCTGTGTGATGTCCTTCCTGGTAAGATGTGACCACAAATTAATCTCGTTAGATGATATTATAAGACCAGATACCCCATCAAGCTCAAAAACGCTTAAGAATGTTTCAAAGACAAACTACCTCTTACAAAGTGCTGGTATAAAAAGTTTCAAAGCCCATTCAAACACAGATAACATGGACTGCTATGCAGAGGTGGACACCAATCCCTGTATAACCACTTAAGTAGTTGTATAGAATTGGCTGTACCTGAGTGAATTAAAAACAGGTCTTGCCTAAAAAACAAGCCACCCTGGTGGGCCGTAGTATAAACAGGCTATACAACAAGAGAAAGAAACTAATGTCCACGAACAAGAGGGAACTAGCTCAGCAGAGGAAGAAATCCCTGTCTAGCTTAAACAAACAAATCAGAGATCTTGTCAAGTCCTTCAAAGCTAATTACAAAGCAAGAATAACCTCCCTAGCTAAGGATAATTACAAGGCATTCTTTAACTATAGCAGCTACCAAACACCAAAGAACAGCAAAATGCAACCAGTCAGTGATCCAAAAGTTTTATTGTAACAAGCTCTTTCCCTCTGACATCTCAGCCATAGCCTTCAAGGAGTAAAGAACCACAAAAGCACATGCATTTTATATAGTAGCAACAAGCACCCTGTGGTCTGAGAAATTATAAAGATCCTACCCTCCCGTTTAATTTAGAAAAAGAAACTGACATTGCATTTCATAAACGATGGGTGGCAGATGCACATAAATGTGCGTCTGAATGGGTAAATATTCTTACTGAATGGGATAGGGTCAGACAAAAGGAACTGAGAGCTGAGATTAAAATGGTGTGTGAGAATTTATCATCTGGAGCTTCTGCTCATGTGCTTGATGACTTTTTGCTTGATATCAACACCAGATTGAAGGAATATGAAACAGAATTGGTTGAGAGAAAAAAAGGGAAACTGTTCTGGGACCTTCGTGACTATGAGAATGGTAAAGCTTTCATCCCCAGAGCCAACTGAAGGAGGACACATAACCACGTAAGATTTCAAAATGAAGGTGGGGATGTCCGTCATTATAATTCATCTTTGTCTGCTTTGGAGGGCCAGAACACCTCTTATGAGGAAGATTTAGGTAACAATGTAGAATTTCCTGCCTTACCAGTAGCGCAGCATCCTGAACAACTTCTCCAGAATTTTCGGCGTGATTCAACAAACTACAGAGGAGGAAATCAGGGGAGGAAACATCAACGCGAACCACATGGACAAGCCCAGAGAGACCAATATCACCAGGGGGGCTTCAAGACAGGTAAATGGTGACTTTTCTCTTCCATTTACTTCTAGGGACTACGTGGTCAATTTGTCTGGACATTTGTTTTCTGACTTACAATATGCGGTTTTGAACCATGGGCTTAAGTTCATACCAAGTGTTTTACCGCGTATGCATGACATTAAATGTGATGCCTTTAAATTTAGCAGAAAACTTCATCTAAAAAGTTATTTTCATAATATTAGAGATGATACTTTAACATCTATGTCTAAAGATAGTCTTGATACTTCATTTGAAAGTTTTTATACTTGTAATTCGGATGTTGCATGTAATGCATACTGTAGTTTGGAGACTGAGTATGTCACATATAAAAGTTGTTTCATGCCGTCTGTTTTGAATGAGGTTGTGGTGCATTTTTTGAATTTACTGAATTTTGAAATTGAAGGTTCTTACAATGAGTTTATAAAAAAATAAATCTGGAATTAAGTATAATTTATCTTTGGGTGAGTGGAAAGCTCTCCAAATACTTAGTAAAATGCAAGATATTATATTCAAACCCTCAGATAAAGGGAATAAACTTGTTGTAATGCACTATTTACAGTATCTGGCTATGTGTGAGGAACACTTGAGCGACAGCAGTGTTTATGAAAAAATTGATATATCTGTTTATAATAATGCTATTTTTAATTATGTTGAATTACTTAACAAAGGACAGAGATTAGGTTATTTTACTGAAATGGATATTAGCAAGAAGTTTAATGTTGAAGGTTGT